>NW_025755940.1:0-7151 GCF_021184085.1 Oncorhynchus gorbuscha
AGTGACATGTGTGATCTGTGTTCTCTGCTGGTATAGTAACATGTGTGATCTGTGTTCTCTACTGGTATAGTAACATGTGTGATCTGTGTCCTCTACTGGTATAGTGACATGTGTGGTCTGTGTTCTCTACTGGTAAAGTGACATGTGTGGTCTGTGTTCTCTACTGGTATAGTAACATGTGTGATCTGTGTTCTCTACTGGTATAGTAGCATGTGTGATCTGTGTTCTCTGCTGGTAAAGTGACATGTGTGATCTGTGTTCTCTGCTGGTATAGTAACATTTGTGATCTGTGATCTCTGCTGGTAGAGTGACATGTGTGATCTGTGATCTCTGCTGGTAAAGTGACATGTGTGATCTGTGTTCTCTACTGGTATAGTGACATGTGTGATCTGTGTTCTCTACTAGTATAGTGACATGTGTGATCTGTGTTCTCTACTGGTATAGTAACATGTGTGATCTGTGTTCTCTGCTGGTATAGTGACATGTGTGATCTGTGTTCTCTACTGGTGCTAGTGGACATGTGCGATCTGTGTTCTCTACTGGTATAGTGACATGTGTGATCTGTGTCCTCTGCTGGTATAATGACATGTGTGATCCTGTGTTCTACTGGTATAGTGACATGTGTGATCTTGTACTCTAGCCTGGTATAGTGACATGTGTGATCTATGTCCTCTGCTGGTATAGTGACATGTGTGATCTGTGTTCTCTACTGGTATAGTAACATGTGTGATCTGTGTTCCCTGCTGGTAAAGTGACATGTGTGATCTGTGTTCTCTGCTGGTATAGTGACATGTGATCTGTGTTCACTGGTATAGTAACATGTGTGATCTGTGTTCCTACTGGTATAGTAACATGTGTGATCTGTGTTCCTGCTGGTATAGTGACGTGTGTGATCTGTGTTCTCTACTGGTATATAGTAACATGTGTGATCTGTGATCTCTGCTGGTAAAGGGATGTGTGGTCTGTGCATTTATATAGTGATGTGTGGTCTGTGTTCTCTACTGGTATAGTAACATGTGTGATCTGTGTCCTCTTGTATAATGATGTGTGATCTGTGTTCTCTACTGGTATAGTGACATGTGTGATCTGTGTTCTCTACTGGTATAGTGACATGTGTGATCTATGTCCTCTGCTGGTATAGTGACATGTGTGATCTGTGTTCTCTACTGGTATAGTAACATGTGTGGTCTGTGTTCCCTGCTGGTAAGAGTGACATGTGTGATCTGTGTTCTCTGCTGGTATAGTGACATGTGGATCTGTGTTCTCTACTGGTATAGTAACATGTGTGATCTGTGTTCCCTCTGTGACGTGTGTGATCGGTGTTCTCTACTGGTATAGTAACATGTGTGATCTGTGATCTCTGCTGGTAAAGTGATGTGTGGTCTGTGTTCTCTACTGGTATAGTAACATGTGTGATCTGTGTTCTCTACTGGTATAGTGACATGTGTGATCTGTGTTCTCTACTTGTATAGTGATGTGTGATCTGTGTTCTCTGCTAGTATAATGACATGTGTGATCTGTGTTCCCTCACTGGGCAGGTAACATGTGTGATCTGTGTTCTCTGCTGGTATAGTGACATGTGTGATCTGTGTCCTCTGCTGGTATAGTGACATGTGTGATCTGTGTTTCTCTGGTATAGTAACATGTGTGATCTGTGTCCTCTGCTGGTATAATGACATGTGTGATCTGTGTTCTCTACTGGTATAGTGACATGTGTGATCTGTGTTCTCTACTGGTATAGTGACATGTGTGATCTATGTCCTCTGCTGGTATAGTGACATGTGTGATCGGTGTTCTCTACTGGTATAGTAACATGTGTGATCTGTGTTCCTGCTGGTAAAGTGACATGTGTGATCTGTGTTCTCTACTGGTATAGTGACATGTGTGATCTGTGTTCTCTGCTGGTATAGTAACATGTGTGATCTGTGTTCTCTACTGGTATAGTAACATGTGTGATCTGTGTTCCCTGCTGGGTATAGTGACTGCTGTGTGATCTGTGTTCTCTACTGGTATAGTGACATGTGTGATCTGTGTTCTCTGCTGGTATAGTGATGTGTGGTCTGTGTTCTCTACTTGTATAGTGATGTGTGGTCTGTGTTCTCTACTGGTATAGTCATGTGTGGTCTGTGTTCTCTACTTGTATAGTGATGTGTGATCTGTGTTCTCTACTGGTATAGTGATGTGATCTGTGTGTATAGTAACATGTGTGATCTGTGTTCTCTACTTGTATAGTGATGTGTGGTCTGTGTTCTCTACTGGTATAGTGATGTGTGGTCTGTGTTCTCTACTGGTAAAGTGACATGTGTGGTCTGTGTTCTCTACTTGTATAGTGATGTGTGTGTCTGTGTTCTCTACTTGTATAGTGATGTGTGGTCTGTGTTCTCTACTGGTATAGTGACATGTGTGATCTGTGTTCTCTACTGGTATAGTGACATGTGTGATCTGTGTTCTCTGCTGGTATAATGACATGTGTGATCTGTGTTCTCTACTGGTATAGTGACATGTGTGATCTGTGTTCTCTACTGGTATAGTAACATGTGTGATCTGTGTTCCTCTGCTGGTATAGTGACATGTGTGATCTGTGTTCTCTACTGGTATAGTAACATGTGTGATCTGTGTTCCTGCTGGTAAAGTGACATGTGTGATCTGTGTTCTCTGCTGGTATAGTGACATGTGTGATCTGTGTTCTCTACTGGTATAGTAACATGTGTGATCTGTGTTCCCTGCTGGTATAGTGACGTGTGTGATCGGTGTTCTCTACTGGTATAGTAACATGTGTGATCTGTGATCTCTGCTGGTAAGTGATGTGTGGTCTGTGTTCTCTACTGGTATAGTAACATGTGTGGTCTGTGTTCTCTACTGGTATAGTAACATGTGTGGTCTGTGTTCTCTACTTGTATAGTGATGTGTGATCTGTGTTCTCTGCTAGTATAGTGACATGTGTGATCTGTGTTCTCTACTGGTATAGTGACATGTGTGATCTGTGTTCTCTGCTGGTATAGTGACATGTGTGATCTGTGTTCTCTGCTGGTATAGTGACATGTGTGATCTGTGTTCTCTACTGGTATAGTGACATGTGTGATCTGTGTTCTGCTGGTATAATGACATGTGTGATCTGTGTTCTCTACTGGTATAGTGACATGTGTGATCTGTGATCTCTGCTGTAAATGATGTGGTCTGTGTTCTCTACTGGTATAGTGACATGTCTGTGTTCTCTACTGGTATAGTAACATGTGTGGTCTGTGTCCTCTGCTGGTATAGTGACATGATCTGTGTTCTCTACTGGTATAGTAACATGTGTGATCTGTGTTCTCTGCTGGTATAGTGACATGTGTATAGTGACATGTGTGATCTGTGTTCTCTGCTGGTAAGTGACATGTGTGATCTGTGTCCTCTCTGTATAATGACATGATCTGTGTTCTCTACTGGTATAGTGACATGTGTGATCTGTGTTCTACTGTATAGTGACATGTGTGATCTATGTCCCTGCTGGTATAGTAACATGTGTGATCTGTGTTCTCTACTGGTATAGTAACATGTGTGATCTGTGTTCTCTGCTGGTAAAGTGACATGTGTGATCTGTGTTCTCTGCTGGTATAGTGACATGTGTGATCTGTGTTTCTACTGGTATAGTAACATGTGTGATCTGTGTTCCCTACTGGTATAGTAACATGTGTGATCTGTGTTCCTGCCGGGTATAGTCTGGTGATCTGTGTTCCCTACTGGTAGTAACATGTGTGATCTGTGATCTCTGCTGGTAAAGTGATGTGTGGTCTGTGTTCTCTACTTGTATAGTGATGTGTGGTCTGTGTTCTCTACTGGTATAGTAACATGTGTGGTCTGTGTTCTCTACTTGTATAGTGATGTGTGGTCTGTGTTCTCTACTGGTATAGTGATGTGTGGTCTGTGTTCTCTACTTGTATAGTGATGTGGTCTGTGTTCTCTACTGGTATAGTGATGTGTGGTCTGTGTTCTCTACTGGTATAGTGATGTGTGTGGTCTGTGTTCTCTACTTGTATAGTGATGTGTGGTCTGTGTTCTCTACTTGTATAGTGATGTGTGGTCTGTTCTCTACTGGTATAGTGATGTGTGGGGTCTGTGTTCTCTACCTGTATAGTGATGTATCTGTGTCTCCTACTTGTATAGTGATGTGTGGTCTGTGTCCTCTTTGCTGGTATAGTAGCATGTGTGATCTGTGTTCTCTGCTGGTAGTGGACATGTGTGATCTGTGTTCTCTGCTGGTATAGTGACATGTCTGGTCTGTGTTCTCTACTGGTATAGTGATGTGTGGTCTGTGTTCTCTACTAGTATAGTGATGTGTGGTCTGTATTTTCTCTACTTGTATAGTGATGTGTGGTCTGTGTTCTCTACTCTGTATAGTGATGTGTGGTCTGTGTTCTCTACTGGTATAGTGAGCATGTGTGATCTGTGTCCTCTGCTGGTATAATGACATGTGTGATCTGTGTTCTCTACTGGTATCCTCTCTACTGGTATAATGACATGTGTGATCTGTGTCCTCTGCTGGCATAGCTGACATGTGACATCTGTGATCCTGTGTAAAGTGATGTGTGGTCTGTGTTCTCTACTTGTATAGTGATGTGTGGTCTGTGTTCTCTACTGGTATAGTGATGTGTGGTCTGTGTTCTCTACTTGTATAGTGATGTGTGGTCTGTGTTCTCTACTGGTATAGTGATGTGTGGTCTGTGTTCTCTACTGGTATAGTGATGTGTGGTCTGTGTTCTCTACTTGTATAGTGATGTGTGGTCTGTGTTCTCTACTAGTATAGTGATGTGTGTTCTGTGTTCTCTACTTGTATAGTGATGTGTGGTCTGTGTTCTCTACTAGTATAGTGATGTGTGGTCTGTGTTCTCTACTGGTATAGTGATGTGTGGTCTGTGTTCTCTACTTGTATAGTGATGTGTGGTCTGTGTCCTCTGCTGGTATAGTAGCATGTGTGATCTGTGTTCTCTGCTGGTAAAGTGACATGTGTGATCTGTGTTCTCTGCTGGTATAGTGACATGTCTGGTCTGTGTTCTCTACTGGTATAGTGATGTGTGGTCTGTGTTCTCTACTAGTATAGTGATGTGTGGTCTGTGTTCTCTACTTGTATAGTGATGTGTGGTCTGTGTTCTCTACTGGTATAGTGATGTGTGATCTGTGTTCTCTGCTGGTATAGTGACATGTGTGATCTGTGTTCTCTACTGGTATAGTAACATGTGTGATCTGTGTTCCCTACTGCTATAGTAACATGTGTGATCTGTGTTCCCTGCTGGTATAGTGACGTGTGTGATCTGTGTTCTCTACTGGTATAGTAACATGTGTGATCTGTGATCTCTGCTGGTAAAGTGATGTGTGGTCTGTGTTCTCTACTTGTATAGTGATGTGTGGTCTGTGTTCTCTACTGGTATAGTGATGTGTGGTCTGTGTTCTCTACTTGTATAGTGATGTGTGGTCTGTGTTCTCTACTGGTATAGTGATGTGTGGTCTGTGTTCTCTACTGGTATAGTGATGTGTGTGGTCTGTGTTCTCTACTTGTATAGTGATGTGTGTGGTCTGTGTTCTCTACTTGTATAGTGATGTGTGGTCTGTGTTCTCTACTTGTATAGTGATGTGTGGGGTCTGTGTTCTCTACTTGTATAGTGAGGTGTGGTCTGTGTTCTCTACTTGTATAGTGATGTGTGGTCTGTGTCCTCTGCTGGTATAGTAGCATGTGTGATCTGTGTTCTCTGCTGGTAAAGTGACATGTGTGATCTGTGTTCTCTGCTGGTATAGTGACATGTCTGGTCTGTGTTCTCTACTGGTATAGTAACATGTGTGATCTGTGTTCTCTGCTGGTATAGTGACATGTGTGATCTGTGTTCTCTGCTGGTATAGTGACATGTGTGATCTGTGTTCTCTACTGTTATAGTGATGTGTGGTCTGTGTTCTCTACTTGTATAGTGATGTGTGGTCTGTGTTCTCTACTGGTATAGTGATGTGTGGTCTGTGTTCTCTACTGGTATAGTGATGTGTGGTCTGTGTTCTCTACTTGTATAGTGATGTGTGGTCTGTGTTCTCTACTAGTATAGTGATGTGTGTTCTGTGTTCTCTACTTGTATAGTGATGTGTGGTCTGTGTTCTCTACTAGTATAGTGATGTGTGGTCTGTGTTCTCTACTGGTATAGTGATGTGTGGTCTGTGTTCTCTACTGGTATAGTGATGTGTGGTCTGTGTTCTCTACTTGTATAATGATGTGTGGTCTGTGTTCTCTACTAGTATAGTGATGTGTGGTCTGTGTTCTCTACTTGTATAGTAACATGTGTGGTCTGTGTTCTCTACTTGTATAGTAACATGTGTGGTCTGTGTTCTCTACTTGTATAGTGATGTGTGGAACTCGGAGAGTTCATCAATGAGCTTGATGCCTTGATAAGCTCCTTTCCTGAGGACGGCTCACCTCTCACAGTTCTGGGCGACTTTAACCTCCCCACGTCTACCTTTGACTCTTTCCTCTCTGCCTCCTTCTTTCCACTCCTCTCCTCTTTTGACCTCACCCTCTCACCTTCCCCCCCTACTCACAAGGCAGGCAATACGCTCGACCTCATCTTTACTAGATGCTGTTCTTCCACTAACCTCATTGCAACTCCCCTCCAAGTCTCCGACCACTGCCTTGTATTCTTTTCCCTCTCGCTCTCATCCAACACCTCCCACACTGCCCCTACTCGGATGGTATCGCGCCGTCCCAACCTTCGCTCTTCTCTCCCCGCTACTCTCTCCTCTTCCATCCTATCATCTCTTCCCTCCGCTCAAACCTTCTCCCACCTATCTCCTGATTCTGCCTCCTCAACCCTCCTCTCCTCCCTCTCTGCATCCCTTGACTCTCTATGTCCCCTATCCTCCAGGCCGGCTCGGTCCTCCCTCCCGCTCCGTGGCTCGATGACTCATTGCGGAGCTCACAGAACAGGGCTCCGGGCAGCGAGCGGAAATGGAGGAAAACTCGCCTCCCTGCGGACCTGGCATCCTTTCACTCCCTCCCTCTCTACATTTTCCTCCTCTGTCTCTGCTGCTAAAGCCACTTTCTACCACGCTAAATTCCAAGCTTCTGCCTCTAACCCTAGGGAAGCTCTTTGCCACCTTCTCCTCCCTCCTGAATCCTCCGCCCCCCCCCCCCCTCC
>NW_025755941.1:0-7150 GCF_021184085.1 Oncorhynchus gorbuscha
AACACCAGTCTCAACATCAACAGTGAAGAGGCGACTCCTGGACGCTGGCCTTCTAGGCAGAGTTCCTCTGTCCAGTCTCAACATCAACAGTGAAGAGGCGACTCCAGGATGCTGGCCTTCTAGGCAGAGTTCCTCTGTCCAGTCTCAACATCAACAGTGAAGAGGCGACTCCGGGAAGCTGGCCTTCTAGGCAGAGTTCCTCTGTCCAGTCTCAACATCAACAGTGAAGAGGCGACTCCGGGATGCTGGCCTTCTGAGGCAGAGTTCCTCTGTCCAGTCTCAACATCAACAGTGAAGAGGCGACTCCGGGATGCTGGCCTTCCTAGGCAGAGTTCCTCTGTCCAGTCTCAACATCAACAGTGAAGAGGCTGACTCCGGGATGCTGGCCTTCTGAGGCAGAGTTCCTCTGTCCAGATCTCAACATCAGCAGTGAAGAGGCGACTCCGGGATCTGCTGGCCTTTCTAGGCAGAGTTCCTCTGTCCAGTCTCAAAATCAACAGTGAAGAGGCGACTCCGGGATGCTGGCCTTCTAGGCAGAGTTTCTCTGTCCAGTCTCAACATCAACAGTGAAGAGGTTGACTCCTGGATGCTGGCCTTCTAGGCAGAGTTCCTCTGTCCAGTCTCAACATCAACAGTGAAGAGGTGACTCCTGGATGCTGGCCTTCTAGGCAGGGTTCCCTCTGTCCAGTCTCAACATCAACAGTGAAGAGGTGACTCCTGGATGCTGGCCTTCTAGGCAGAGTTCCCTCTGTCCAGTCTCAACATCAACAGTGAAGAGCGACTCCTGGATGCTGGCCTTCTAGGCAGAGTTCCTCTGTCCAGTCTCAACATCAACAGTGAAGAGGCGACTCCGGGATGCTGGCCTTCTAGGCAGAGGTTCCTCTGTCCAGTCTCAACATCAACAGTGAAGAGGCGACTCCGGGATGCTGGCCTTCTAGGCAGAGGTTCCTCTGTCCAGTCTCAACATCAACAGTGAAGAGGTGACTCCTGGATGCTGGCCTTCTAGGCAGAGTTCCTCTGTCCAGTCTCAAAATCAGCAGTGAAGAGGCGACTCAGGATGCTGGCCTTCTAGGCAGAGTTCCATTGTCCAGTCTCAACATCAACAGTGAAGAGGCTTGACTCCAGGATGCTGGCCTTCTAGGCAGAGTCTCCTCTGTCCAGTCTCAAAATCAACAGTGAAGAGGCGACTCCAGGATGCTGGCCTTCTAGGCAGAGTTCCTCTGTCCAGTCTCATCGTCAACAGTGAAGAGGTGACTCCTGGATGCTGGCCTTCTAGGCAGAGTTCCTCTGTCCAGTCTCAACATCAACAGTGAAGAGGTGACTCCAGGATGCTGGCCTTCTAGGCAGAGTTCCTCTGTCCAATGTCTGTGTTGTTTTGCCCACCTTAATATTTTCTTTTTATTGGCCAGTCTGAGATATGTCTTTTTCTTTCAAATCTAATTAATTATTCTGTTAGATGTTTAAAGTATCACTTTATTTTGTCAAAATAGGCATTTCGGGGGTGTCAAGTGTTTATCAAAATCTGATTTTTTTTTGGTTCCAACCACCGGGTCTTTGTGAGACGCAGAGTAGCATGGATGCATGTGTCAAATCAAATCAAATTTTATTTGTCACATACACTATGGTTAGCAGATGTTAATGCGAGTGTAGTGAAATGCTTGTGCTTCTAGTTCCGACAATGCAGTGATAACCAACAAGTAATCTAACTAACAATTCCAAAACTACTGTCTTATACACAGTGTAAGGGGATAAGGAACATGTACATAAGGATATGAATGAGTGATGGTACAGAGCAGCATACAGTAGATGGTATCGAGTACAGTATATACATATGAGATGAGTGTGTAGACAAAGTAAACAAAGTGGCATAGTTAAAGTGGCTAGTGATACATGTGTTACATAAGGATGCAGTCGATGATGTAGAAGTACAGTATATACATATGCATATGAGATAATAATGTAGGGTAAGTAACATTATATAAGGTAGCATTGTTTAAAGTGGCTAGTGATATATTTACATCATTTCCCATCAATTCCCATTATTAAAATGGCTGGAGTTGGGTCAGTGTCAATGACAGTGTGTTGGCAGCAGCCACTCAGTGTTAGTGGTGGCTGTTTAACAGTCTGATGGCCTTGAGATAGAAGCTGTTTTTCAGTCTCTCGGTCCCAGCTTTGATGCACCTGTACTGACCTCGCCTTCTGGATGATAGCGGGGTGAACAGGCAGTGGTTGGTGGTTGATGTCCTTGATGATCTTTATGGCCTTCCTGTAACAACGGGTGGTGTAGGTGTCCTGGAGGGCAGGTAGTTTGCCCCGGTGATGCGTTGTGCAGTCCTCACTACCCTCTGGAGAGCCTTACGGTTGAGGGCGGAGCAGTTGTCGTACCAGGCGGTGATACAGCCCGCCAGGATGCTCTCGATTGTGCATCTGTAGAAGTTTGTGAGTGCTTTTGGTGACAAGCCAAATTTCTTCAGCCTCCTGAGGTTGAATGGCGCTGCTGCGCCTTCTTCTGGCAGCTGTCAGTGTGAGTGGACCAATTCAGTTTGTCTGTGATGTGTATGCCGAGGAACTTAAAACTAGCTACCCTCTCCACTACTGTTCCATCGATGTGGATAGGGGGTGTTCCCTCTGCTGTTTTCCTGAAGTCCACAATCATCTCCTTAGTTTTGTTGACGTTGAGTGTGAGGTTATTCTCCTGACACCACACTCCGAGCCCTCACCTCCTCCCTGTAGGCCGTCTCGTCGTTGTTGGTAATCAAGCCTACCACTGTTGTGTCGTCCGCAAACTTGATGATTGAGTTGGAGCGTGCGTGGCACGCAGTCGTGGGTGAACAGGGAGTACAGGAGAGGGCTCAGAGCACCCTTGTGGGGCCCCCGTGTTGAGGATCAGCGGGGGAGGAGATGTTGTTGCCTACCCTCACCACCTGGGGGCGGCCCGTCAGGAAGTCCAGTACCCAGTTGCACAGGCGGGGTGAGACCCAGAGTCTCGGAAACGATGACGAGCTTGGAGGGTACTATGGTGTTGAATGCCGAGCTGTAGTCGATGAACAGCATTCTCACATAGGTATTCCTCTTGTCCAGGTGGGTTAGGGCAGTGTGCAGTGTGGTTGAGATTCATCGTCTGTGGACCTATTTGGGCGGTAAGCAAATTGGAGTGGGTCTAGGGTGTCAGGTAGGGTGGAGGTGATATGGTCCTTGACTAGTCTCTCAAAGCACTTCATGATGACGGAAGTGAGTGCTACGGGGCGGTAGTCGTTTAGCTCAGTTACCTTAGCTTTCTTGGGAACAGGAACAATGGTGGCCCTCTTGAAGCATGTGGGAACAGCAGACTGGTATAGGGATTGATTGAATATGTCCGTAAACACACCGGCCAGCTGGTCTGCGCATGCTCGGGGCGCGGCTGGGGATGCCGTCTGGGCCTGCAGCCTTGCGGTTAACACGTTTAAATGTCTTACTCACCTCGGGCTGCAGTGAAGGAGAAGACCGCATGTTTCCGTTGCAGGCTTCCGTGTCAGTGGCACTGTATTGTCCTCAAAGCGGGCAAAAAAAAGTTATTTAGTCTGCCTGGGAGCAAGACATCCTGGTCCGTGACTGGGCTGGATTTCATCTTGTAGTCCGTGATTGACTGTAGACCCTGCCACATGCCTCTTGTGTCCCCAGGCCATTGAATTGAGATTCCACTTTGTCTCTGTACTGACGCGCTTAGCTTGTTTAATAGCCTTACGGAGGAATAGCTGCACTGTTTGTATTCAGTCATGTTGCCAGACACCTTGCCCTGATTAAAAGCAGTGGTTCGCGCTTTCCAGTTTCACGCGAATGCTGCCATCAATCCACCGGTTTCTGGTTAGGGAATGTTTTTATCGTTGCTATGGGAACGACATCTTCGGCAACGTTCTAATGAACTCGCACACCGAATCAGCGTATTCGTCAATATTCCCATCTGACGCAATACGAAACATGTCCCAGTCAGCGTGATGGAAGCAGTCTTGGAGTGTAGAGTCAGCTTGGTCTGACCAGCGTTGAGACAGACCTCAGCGTGGGAGCCTCTTGTTTTAATTTCTGCCTGTAGGCAGGGATCAGCAAAATGGAGTCGTGGTCAGCTTTTCCGAAGGGGGCGGGGCAGAGGGCCTTATATGCGTCGCGGAAGTTAGAGTAACAATGATCCAGGTTTTACCACCCCTGGTTGCTAATCGATATGCTGATAAAATTTAGAAGTCTTGTTTTCAGATTGGCTTTGTTAAAATCCCCAGCTACAATGAATGCAGCCTCCGGATAAATGTTTTCCCAGTTTGCAAAGAGTTAAATAAAGTTTGTTCAGAGCCATCGATGTGTCTGCTTGGGGGATATATACGGCTGTGATTATAATCGAAGAGAATTCTCTTGGAAGATAATGCGGTCTACATTTGATTGTGAGGAATTCTAAATCAGGTGAACAGAGGATTTGAGTTCCTGTATGTTTCCTTCATCACACCATGTCCCGTTAGTCATAGAGGCATACGCCCCCGCCACTCTTCTTACCAGATAGATGTTTGTTTCTGTCGGCGCGATGCGTGGAGAAACCCGTTTGCTGCACCGCCCTGGATAGCGTTTTTCCCAGTAAGCCATGTCTCCGTAAAGCAAAGAACGTTGCAGTCTCTGATGTCCCTCTGAATGCCACCCTTGCAGTTCAGTTTCATCAACCTTGTTGTCGAGAGACTGGACATTGGCAAGAATACTGGGGTAGTGCGATGTGCCCTTTTTGGTCTGACCCAGAACACCGCCGCGTTTCCCTCTTTTGGTCGTTTCCTTGGGTCGCTGCATGCGTCCATTCCGTTGTCCTGTTTGTAGGCAGAACACAGGATCCCATCGCGAGGAAAACATATTCTTGGTCGTACTGATGGTGAGTTGACGCTGATCTTATATTCAGTAGTTCTTCTCGACTGTATGTAATGAAACCTAGATGACCTGGGGTACTAATGCTTAAGAAATAACACGTAAAAAACAAAAAACTGCATAGTTTCCTAGGAACTCGAAGCGAGGCGGCCATCTCAGTCGGCGCCGGAAGTTCCCATGTCGTTACCACCATGAAGCATGGAGGAGGAGTGTGATGGTGTGGGGTTTCTCTGCTGGTGACACTGTCTGTGATCTATTTAGAATTCAAGGAACACCTAACCAGCATGACTACCACAGCATTTTGCAGCGATACACCATCCCATCTGGTTTGAGCTTAATTGTTTTTCAACAGGACAATGACCCAACACACCTCTAGACTGTGTAGGGGCTATTTGACCAATAAGGAGAATGATGGAGTGCTGCATTAGATGACCTGGCCTCCGCAATCTCCCAACCACAACCAAATTGAGATGGTTTGGGATGAGTTGGACCGCAGAGTGAATTAAAAGCAGCCAACAAGTGCTCAGCATACAGTGGTAAAAACATGTTAGTCAGCCACCAATTGCAGTTCTCACTTAAGAGATGAGGCCTGTAATTTTCATCATAGGTACACTTCAACTATGACCTACTTTTTGCCCCACTGTATGTGGGAACTCCATCAAGACTGTTGGAAAAGCATTCCTCATGAAGAATGCAAAGAATGTGCTAAGTAGTGCCTACTTTGAAGCCTAAAATATATTTTCATTTGTTTAACACTGTTTTGGTTACCGTGTGTTACTTCATAGTTTTGATGTATTCACTATTATTCTACAATGTAGAAAATAGTAAAAATAAAGAAGAACCCTAGAATGGGTAGGTGTCCAAACTTTTGACTGGTAGTGTATATATACACGAAACATATGTGGACAGCCCTTCTAATTAGTGGATTTGGCTTTCTCAGCCATACCCGTTGCTGAAAGGTGCATAAAATCGAGCACAGCAATGCAATCTCCATAGAAAAACATTGGCAGTAGAATAGCCTTACTGAAGAGCTCAGTGACTTCCAACAAGGTCATCAAATTTCTGCCCTGCAAGAGCCGCCGTGGTCAACTAAGTCAAATCAAACTTTATTTGTCACATGGGCCGAATACAACAGGTTTACCTTCAAACAAATACAACAGGTGTAGACCTTGAAATGGTTACTGACAAGCCCTTATTAACCAACAATGCAGTTCAAGACGATTTTAAAAAAATATTTACCAATTAAACTAATGTAAAAAAATTATAAAAACACAATAAAATAACTATAACGAGGCTATATCCGGTACCGGTACCGAGTCAATGTGAGGGGGTGCAGGCTATATACAGGGGGTACCGGTACCGAGTCAATGTGCGGGAGTACATGTTAGTCGAGTAGGTGGGGGTAAAGTGACTATGCACAGATAATAAACAGCGAGTAGCAGCAATGTAAAACAAATAGGGGCTGTCAATGTAAACAGTCCAGGTGGCCATTTGGTTAATTGTTCTGCAGTCTTATGGCTTGGGGGTAGAAGCTGTTAAGGAGCCTTTTGGTCCTAGACTTGGCGCTCCGGTACCACACCGTGCGGTAGCAGAGAGAATAGTGCATGACTTGGGTGACTAGAGTCTTTGACAATTATTGGGGCTTTCCTCTGACACCGTCTAGGACATAGGTCATTGATGTCAGGAAGCTTGGCCCCAGTGATCCTCTGACCGCCTAGAAAAGACGCCCAACTAGGCCACTATTAACATTGACGGGGCTGTAGAGGAGCCGGTCGAGAGTTCAAGTTCCTTAGTGTCCACATCACCAACAAACTATCATTGTCCAAACATACCAAGACAGTCGTGAAGAGGGCACAACAAAACCTCTTCCCCCTCAGGAGACTGAAAAGATTTGGCATGGGTCTCCAGATCCTCAAACGGTTCTACAGCTGCACCATTGAGAGCATCCTGACCGGTTTCATCACCGCCTGGTATGGAAACTGTTCGGCATCTGACCGTAAGGCGTTACAGACTGTAGTGTGAACAGCCCAGTACATTACTGGAGCCAAGCATCCTGCAATCCAGGACCTACATAATAGGCGATGACAGAGGAAAGCTTGTAAGTCAGCATTTCACTGTAAGGTCTACACTGTTGGTTAAGGGCTGGTCAGTAAGCATTTCACTGTAAGGTCTACACTGTTGGTTAAGGGCTGGTCAGTAAGCATTCTCACTGTAAAGGTCTACACTGTTGGTTAAGGGCTGGTCAGTAAGCATTTCACTGTAAGGTCTACACTGTTGG
>NW_025755942.1:0-7149 GCF_021184085.1 Oncorhynchus gorbuscha
TATGTGTCATGCAGGTGAAAGAGGATCTAAAAGCGACTTAACAGAAACAGAGTTTATTTAAGTCCAAACAGGGAATAACAGAAATCCTCTAGTCTGTAGAGGGAATAACTGGAGAAGCGGCCACAGACTGCAGGTCGCTTCGGGTAGGCGCAGGCCGTAGTAGACAGAGACACCTGCTCACACGCAGCATCTGATGAAGGCAAAAACACGACAGGACAGGGCGATACACAATCACAGCAAAAACACGACAGGACAGGGCGAAACGCAATCACAGCATGGTGAATACTAAACAAGGAACCGACGGGACAGGAACGGAACACAAAGGAATAAATAGGGACTCTAATCAGGGGAAAGGATCGGAACAGGTGTGGGAAGACTAAATGATGATTAGGGAATAGGAACAGCTGGGAGCAGGAACGGAACGATAGAGAGAAGAGAGAGCGAGAGAGTGAGAGGGGAGGGGAGAGAGAGGGATAGAAAGAGGGAAAGAAAACCCAATAAGACCAGCAGAGGGAAACGAACAGAATGGGGAGCACAGGGACAAGACATGATAATAAATGACAAACATGACAGTACCCCCCACTTCACCGAGCGCCTCCTGGCGCACTCGAGGAGGAATCCTGGCGGCAACGGAGGAAATCATCGATGAGTGAACGGTCCAGCACGGCCCCGAGACGGAACCCAACTCCTCTCCTCAGGACCGTAACCCCTCCCAATCCACTAAGTCAGTGACCCCGTCCTCGAGAACGCATGTCCATGATCTTATGTACCTTGTAAATAGGTGCGCTCTCGACAAGGACGGGGGGGGGGAGGGAAGACGAACGGGGGTGCGAAGAAAGGGCTTAACACAGGAGACATGGAAGACAGGATGGACGCGACGAAGATGTCGCGAAGAAGTTGAGTCGCACAGCGACAGGATTGACGACCTGGGAGACACGGAACGGACCAATGAACCGCGGAGTCAACTTACGAGAAGCTGTCGTAAGAGGAAGGCTGCGAGTGGAAAAGCCACACTCTCTGGCCGCAACAATACCTTGGACTCTTAATCCTGCGTTTATTGGCGGCTCTCACCGTCTGTGCCCTGTAACGGCAAAGTGCAGACCTCACCCTCCTCCAGGTGCGCTCACAACGTTGGACAAACGCTGAGCGGAGGGAACGCTGGACTCGGCAAGCTGGGATGAGAACAGAGGAGGCTGGTAACCCAGACTACTCTGAAACGGAGATAACCCGGTAGCAGACGAAGGAAGCGAATTGTGAGCGTATTCTGCCCAGGGGAGCTGAAACTGCCCAAGACGAGGGTTTCTTGAAAGAAAGGCTGCGTAGTATGCCACCAATCGCCTGATTGGCCCTCTCTGCTTGACCGTTAGACTGGGGATGAAACCTCGAAGAGAGACTGACGGACGCACCAATCAAACGACAGAACTCCCTCCAAAACTGTGACGTGAATTGCGGGCCTCTGTCTGAAACGGCGTCTAACGGGAGGCCATGAATTCTGAATACATTCTCAATAATGATTTGTGCCGTCTCCTTAGCGGAAGGAAGTTTAGCGAGGGGAATGAAATGTGCGCCTTAGAGAACCTATCGACAACCGTCAGAATCACAGTCTTCCCCGCAGACAAAGGCAGACCGGTAATGAAGTCTAAGGCAATGTGAGACCATGGTCGAGAAGGGAATGGGAGCGGTCTGAGACCCACCGGCAGGAGGAGAGTTACCCGACTTAGTCTGCGCGCAGTCCGAACAAGTAGCCACGAACGGCGCGTGTCACGCTCCTGAGTCGGCCACCAAAAGCGCTGGCGAATAGACGCAAGAGTGCCTCGAACACCGGGATGACCAGCTAACTTGGCAGAGTGAGCCCACTGAAGAACAGCCAGGCGAGTGGAAACAGGAACGAAAAGGAGGTTACTAGGACAAGCGCGCGCGACGCAGTGTGCGTGAGTGCTTGCTTAACCTGTCTTTCAATTCCCCAGACTGTTAACCCGACAACACGCCCATAAGGAAGAATCCCCTCGGGATCAGTAGAAGCCACAGAAGAACTAAACAGACGGGATAAGGCATCAGGCTTGGTGTTCTTGCTACCCGGACGGTAAGAAATCACAAACTCGAAACGAGCGAAAAACAACGCCCAACGAGCTTGACGGGCATTAAGTCGTTTGGCAGAACGGATGTACTCAAGGTTCTTATGGTCTGTCCAAACGACAAAAGGAACGGTCGCCCCCTCCAACCACTGTCGCCATTCGCCTAGGGCTAAGCGGATGGCGAGCAGTTCACGGTTACCCACATCATAGTTGCGCTCAGATGGCGACAGGCGATGAGAAAAATAAGCGCAAGGATGAACCTTATCGTCAGACTGGAAGCGCTGGGATAGAATGGCTCCCACGCCTACCTCTGAAGCGTCAACCTCGACAATGAATTGTCTAGTGACGTCAGGAGTAACGAGGATAGGAGCGGACGTAAAACGTTCTTTTAGAAGATCAAAAGCTCCCTGAGGCGGAACCGGACCACTTAAAACACGTCTTGACAGAAGTAAGAGCTGTGAGAGGGGCAGCAACTTGACCGAAATTACGAATGAAACGCCGATAGAAATTAGCGAAACCTAAAAGCGCTGCAACTCGACACGTGACCTTGGAACGGGCCAATCACTGACAGCTTGGACCTTAGCGGAATCCATCTGAATGCCTTCAGCGGAAATAACGGAACCGAGAAAAGTAACGGAGGAGACATGAAAAGAGCACTTCTCAGCCTTTACGTAGAGACAATTCATTCAGCCTCGATAATCCACGCAGGGGCGCAGAGTACCGTCCTTCTTCTTAACAAAAAAGAACCCCGCCCCGGCCGGAGAGGAAGAAGGCACTATGGTACCGGCGTCAAGAGACACAGACAAATAATCCTCGAGAGCCTTACGTTCGGGAGCCGACAGAGAGTATAGTCTACCTCGAGGAGGAGTGGTCCCCGGAAGGAGATCAATACTACAATCATACGACCGGTGAGGAGGAAGGAGTTGGCTCGGGACCGACTGAAGACCGTGCGCAGATCATGATATTCCTCCGGCACTCCTGTCAAATCGCCAGGTTCCTCCTGAGAAGTAGGGACAGAAGAAACGGGAGGGATGGCAGACATTAAACACTTCACATGACAAGAAACGTTCCAGGATAGGATAGAATTACTAGACCAATTAATAGAAGGATTATGACATACTAGCCAGGGATGACCCAAAACAACAGGTGTAAACGGTGAACGGAAAATCAAAAAGAAATAGTCTCACTGTGGTTACCAGATACTGTGAGGGTTAAAGGTAGTGTCTCAAATCTGATACTGGGAAGATGACTACCATCTAAGGCGAACATGGGCGTAGGCTTATCTAACTCTCTGAAAGGAATGTCATGTTTCGAACCCATGCTTCGTCCATGAAACAACCCTCAGCCCCAGAGTCTATCAAGGCACTACATGTAGCACCGAACCGGTCCAGCGTAGATGGACCGACAAAGTAGTACAGGATCTTGATGGAGAGACTTGAGTAGTTGCGCTCACCTGTAGCCCTCCGCTTACAGATGAGCTCTGGCTTTACTGGACATGAATTAACAAAATGTCCAGCAACTCCCTTAATAGAGGCACAGGCGGTTGGTGATCCTCCGTTCCCTCTCCTTAGTCGAGATGCGAATCCCTCCCAGCTGCATGGGCTCAGACTCAAAGCCAGAGGAGGGAGATGGTTGCGATGCGGAGCAGGGAAACACCGTTGATGCGAGCTCTCTTCCACGAGCCCGGTGACGAAGATCTACCCGTCGTTCTATGCGGATGGCGAGAGCAATCAAAAGTCCACATCTGAAGGAACCTCCCGGGAGAGAATCTCATCCTTAACCACTGCGTGGAGTCCCTCCAGAAAACGAGGCGAGCAGCGCCGGCTCGTTCCACTCACTAGAGGCAGCAAGAGTGCGAAACTCAATAGAATAATCCGTTATGGACCGTTCACCTTGGCATAAGGAAGCCAGGGCCCTAGAAGCCTCCCTACCAAAAACTGAACGGTCAAAAACCCGAATCATCTCCTCTTTAAAGTTCTGGAACTTGTTAGAGCAATCAGCCCTTGCCTCCCAGATAGCTGTGCCCCATTCTCGAGCCCGGCCAGTAAGGAGTGAAATGACGTAAGCAACCCGAGCTCTCTCTCTAGAGTATGTGTTGGGTTGGAGAGAGAACACAATCTCACTGCGTGAGAAAGGAGCGGCACTCAGTGGGCTGCCCGGAGTAGCAAGGTGGGTTATTAACCCTAGGTTCTGGAGGCTCGGCAGGCCAGGAGTAACAGGTGGCACGGGTTTTGACTCTGGAACTGTTCCAGAGAGGTCGGAAGGCCTGAGCGGCCAGGTTCTCCATGGCATGGCGAGCAGCAGACAATTCCTGCTCGTGTCTGCCACTCTTGCTCCTCTAGTGAGTGGAACGAGCAGCGCTGCTCGCTCGTTTTCTGGAAGGACTCACGCGGTGGTTAAGGATGGTTCTCTCCCGGGAGGTTTCCTTCAGATGTGGACTGCTTTGATTGCTCTCACTCCATCCGCATAGAACGACAGGTAGATCTTCGTCACCGGGCTCCGTGGAAGAAACTCGCATCAGCGGTGTTTCCCTGCTCCGCATCGCAATACATCTCCCTCCTCTGGCTTTGAGACTGAGCCCATGCAGCTGGGAGGGATTCGCATCTCGAATAAGGGAGAGAGGGCCGCCTGTGCCTCTATTGCGGAGTTGCTGGACATTTTGTTAATTCATGTCCAGTAAAAGCTAAGGCCATCTGTAAGCGGAGGCTACGGGTGAGCGCAACTACTCAAGTCTCTCCATCAAGGTCCTGTACTACTTTGTCGGTCCACGCTGGACCGGTTCAGGTGCTACATGTAGTGCCTTGATAGACTCTGGGGCTGAGGTTTGTTTCATGGACGAAGCATGGGTTCGGAAACGCATTCCTTTCAGAGAGTTAGATAAGCCTACGCCCAGTGTTAAGCCTTAGATGTAGTCTCCCAGTATCCGCTGGCTGTAACCCTCACGGTATCTGTGTACAGTGAACTATTTCTTTTTTGATTTTAGATACTTTTACACTGTTGTTAGGTCATCTATTGTGTAATCATGTGTGGTCTGGTAATTCTATCTATCCTGGAAGCAGAGGTATGTCTGCATCTCCGTTTCTTCTCTCACTTCTCGGAGAACCTGGCATTTATTTGGGAGTGCCGGAGAATATCTGTGATCTAGCACTTCCGGCGGTCAATCCCCTTCACTCACCGATGTGTTCTTATTGATCTCGCTAGAGGAACCACTCCTGGTAGATATACCAAATTGTATGCTGTGTCTCTTGGCATACATTTTCTGAACCTTTCTTCTTCTCGACGTGAAGCGAGTTCTTTTTATTCAGAAGAAGGGCTGACACTCTAATTGGTTATCGAAGAGCTGAATGACATAACGGTCAGAAATGGGCATCGCTCTATGTCGTCGGCCTTCATTCTGCGGGGAATAGTGCTTCTACTAAGATTGAACCTTAAGTAACACCATCTAAAATGCATCAGAAGAGAGGCAGTGAAAGCGGCGTTGGCTGTTGCAGTACGTACGCCC
The DNA here is from genome assembly GCF_021184085.1 of Oncorhynchus gorbuscha. Classification (NCBI taxonomy): domain Eukaryota; kingdom Metazoa; phylum Chordata; class Actinopteri; order Salmoniformes; family Salmonidae; genus Oncorhynchus; species Oncorhynchus gorbuscha. The sequence continues at coordinate 5,578 of NW_025755942.1, forward strand.
GATACTATATCGCGCTCAACGCTCTTACGGCATTAGTGCGTGTTACGAGAGACATGCTGAGCTATTTATTTTTATTATGCTGACGATATATCTTTCTCCGTCACTGAATTCATATTCCTTTGCGTTCGGCGTGTTCTAGCCTTTTAGAGAATTGTCTCTGCGTAAAAGGCTGAGTCTGCTCATGTCTCTCTCCGTTACTCTCAGATTCGATCTCAGCTGAAGCTATTCAGATGGATCGCTAGGTGAAGCAATCGTGGCCGTTGGAAGTCGCGTGTCGGTGCGGCGCTTTGCGGCCCCGGCTAATGTCGGCGTTTCGTATTTCGTCTGCCTCTCACAGCTTACTGATCAGGCGTGTTTTAGATGGTCGGTTCACCTGAAAACGTTTGCGTCGCTCTGCGTTACTCCCTGGCGTCACTGGGCAATTCATTGTCGAAGGTGGCGCTTCGAAGCGAAGGTGGGCTTCCAGGTAGGTTTAAATCGCTGTGCTTATTTTCTCGTCGCTAACCATCTGGCGCCTTGTTGTGAGGTAACCGTGAGGAGCCTTCCGGCAACTAAGCAGATGTGCGGAAGAAGGCGACACGTTCCTTTGTCGAACCCAGACGGAGCCATAGAAACGCCAGTATCGTTCTGCCAACGACTTAATACCCGTCAACTTTTTAAGACGAAGCTTCGCTGAAGACTGTATTTCTTCCGTCGGTAACGGCACCAACACGATATACCTATCCATCTGTTGAACGCTCTGTGGCTTTCTAAATTCTTCTTGTCGGTGTAATCTGGGAATTGAAAGACGGATTAACTTGCTCACTGCACTGCGTCATATGCCTCCTGGCCTTTCTCCCTTTGGGTCTGTTTCCACTCGTCCTTTGACTGGCTCGTGGGCTCACTCTGCTGGTGCTGTGCATCCCATTCGAGCACTCTTCAAGTCTATTAAACGCTGACGACTCAGGAAAACATGTTTCGTGGCTGCTGACCGGGTATAGTAGAAATAGAACAGCTTGCAGTGATCCCTTCTCGACCATGTCTGCATGCCTTGGGCTCGTGCGATCTGCCTGCCGGAAGGCCGAAAGCGGTTGATGGAGTTACAAACCGGCAAACTCCTCATGGAAGCGACGAATCATTATTGAGAATGTATTCCTTCATGGCTTTCCGATAGGCATGATGAGCCAAATTCGCGTCACATTTTGGAGAATTCCGTTGTTCGATGAGTCGTCATTCTCTTCGTTTCTCCCGATAACGTCAGCAATCAGCGTTGATACTTCTGTAACCTTTCTTCGAAGCCACAGTCTTGAACCGGGCGAACCTAACGCTCACAATTAAGCTTTCATGCGTATCGTTCAGTAGTCTGGGTTACCAGCCTCTCGTTCTCATCCCCATGCCGGGGAATCAACGTTCTCGGCTCAGTTTGTCCCAGCATTATGGCGCACCTGAAGGAGGTAGTCTGCGCTGCCACAGAGCGGTGAGAGCTTGCTGGCACGGATAGAGTCCCAGGCTGACATTTGCGGCAAGCATGTGGCTCCACTACGGCCTTCTTTGCGACAGCTTTCTGTCTCATGATGTTCAGTAGTCTATTGT
>NW_025755943.1:0-7148 GCF_021184085.1 Oncorhynchus gorbuscha
GATGGACTGTGGTATATGTGACTAGATGGACTGTGGTATATGTGACTAGATGGACTGTGGTATATGTGACTAGATGGACTGTGGTATATGTGACTAGATGGACTGTGGTATATGTGACTAGATGGACTGTGGTATATGTGACTAGATGGACTGTGGTATATTTGACTAGATGGACTGTGGTATATGTGACTAGATGGACTGTGGTATATGTGACTAGATGGACTGAGGTATATGTGACTAGATGGACTGAGGTATATGTGACTAGATGGACTGTGGTATATGTGACTAGAGGGACTGTGGTATATGTGGTATATACACCCCCGACACAGCCCCCACCCTCTCTTTGTCTTGACCCGATACATATTGTATGTGCGTTAGCAGCAGGCTAGCTGGGCTTATCAAGTCTCCACAGATACCTGATGATTACTGCTACGCCGCGCTGTGTAATTGTAAACCTTTTTGGATATGAGATGATATAGGAGCATCGCTAGCTAGCTAGTAATGTTACATTGTCACTGCTGTTTGCTGCTTTCTGTATGGTACTTAACACAGACATATTTAATACACTATAGTACGGTTCTGTCTGTGTGAGTTTTAGTAATCGTGATTATTTATGGCTAGCGAGTAACGTAGGCTTAGCTCCCGTGCTGAGTAGATGCGGAGAGGGAACGGAGAGAGGGAAGGAGAGAGGGAAGGAGAGAGGGAAGGAGAGAGGGAAGGAGAGAGGGAAGGAGAGAGGGAACAGAGAGAGGGATGGAGAGAGGGGAGGAGAGAGGGAACGGAGAGAGGGAACGGAGAGAGGGAACGGAGAGAGGGATGGAGAGAGGGGAGGAGAGAGGGATGGAGAGAGGGATGGAGAGAGGGAACAGAGAGAAGCAACAGCGAGAGGGAACAGAGAGAGGGAACAGAGAGAGGGAACAGAGAGAGGGAACAGAGAGAGGGATGGAGAGAGGGAACAGAAAGAGGGAACAGAGAGGGAACAGAGAGAGGGATGGAGAGAGGGAACAGAGAGAGGGAACAGAGAGAGGGATGGAGAGAGGGAACAGAGAGAAGCAACAGGGAGAGGGATGGAGAGAGGGAACAGAGAGATGGATGGAGAGAGGGATGGAGAGAGGGAACAGAGAGAAGGAACAGAGAGAGGGAACAGAGAGAGGGAACAGAGAGAGGGATGGAGAGAGGGAACAGAGAGAAGCAACAGCGAGAGGGAACAGAGAGAGGGAACAGAGAGAGGGAACAGAGAGAGGGAACAGAGAGAGGGAACAGAGAGAGGGATGGAGAGAGGGAACAGAGAGAGGGAACAGAGAGAGGGAACAGAGAGAGGGAACAGAGAGAGGGAACAGAGAGAGGGATGGAGAGAGGGAACAGAGAGAAGCAACAGCGAGAGGGAACAGAGAGAGGGAACAGAGAGAGGGAACAGAGAGAGGGAACAGAGAGAGGGATGGAGAGAGGGAACAGAGAGAGGGATGGAGAGAGGGAACAGAAAGAGGGAACAGAGAGGGAACAGAGAGAGGGATGGAGAGAGGGAACAGAGAGATGGATGGAGAGAGGGATGGAGAGAGGGGAGGAGAGAGGGATGAAGAGAGGGAACAGAGAGAAGCAACAGCGAGAGGGAACAGAGAGAGGGAACAGAGAGAGGGAACAGAGAGAGGGAACAGAGAGAGGGAACAGAGAGAGGGATGGAGAGAGGGAACAGAGAGATGGATGGAGAGAGGGAACAGAGAGAGGGAACAGAGAGAGGGAACAGAGAGAGGGAACAGAGAGAGGGAACAGAGAGAGGGATGGAGAGAGGGAACAGAGAGATGGATGGAGAGAGGGAACAGAGAGAGGGAACAGAGAGAGGGATGGAGAGAGGGAACAGAGAGAGGGAACAGAGAGAGGGAACAGAGAGAGGGAACAGAGAGAGGGATGGAGAGAGGGAACAGAGAGAGGGAACAGGGAGAGGGATGGAGAGAGGGAACAGAGAGATGGATGGAGAGAGGGATGGAGAGAGGGAACAGAGAGAATGAACCATATTTTAATTTTATTAGGAAACAGAGAGAAGCAAATAGGAGAGGGATGGAGAGAGGGAACAGAGAGATGGATGGAGAGAGGGATGGAGAGAGGGAACAGAGAGAAGCAACAGGGAGAGGGATGGAGAGAGGGAACAGAGAGAAGCAACAGGGAGAGGGATGGAGAGAGGGAACAGAGAGATGGATGGAGAGAGGGATGGAGAGAGGGAACAGAGAGAAGCAACAGGGAGAGGGATGGAGAGAGGGAACAAAGAGAAGCAACAGGGAGAGGGATGGAGAGAGGGGACATGGGAGGGGACATCGGATGGAAAATTAGGCAGTCAACACGGTGACAGATGTTAGCTTCTGTCTTGTTCTTCCTTCAGCCCAGACCTTCCTGCCAACAGACTCTGCCACAGAGACATGAATGTCCAAGACAAGGTAGCCCTATTGGATTATAATCCTTTTGGGGATTAATGGAAGTTAGGGAGCTCTAGTCAGAAATATCAACTCCCAGAAGGAGAAAATTAGATCAAGTAAAGCCGATTGTGGATACGGGTTCTTTTATAAGAGTTTATTATGGTGTCCTGTCCAGTGTTCCATGATTATTACAATGTGAGTGAAATAGTTTTATTTAAAAAAAATAGTATTAAGTATTTTAAAAAGCAACTTTTCTGTTGGAATGGTGTGGGTGTATACCGGTTATTGTAGACAGCTGATTGGTCAGATCATCCTCCTCTAGACCGCTGATTGGTCAGATCATCCTCCTCTAGACCGCTGATTGGTCAGATCATCCTCCTCTAGGCCGCTGATTGGTCAGATCATCCTCCTCTAGACCGCTGATTGGTCATATCATCCTCCTCTAGACCGCTGATTGGTCAGATCATCCTCCTCTAGACTGCTGATTGGTCAGATCATCCTCCTCTAGACCGCTGATTGGTCAGATCATCCTCCTCTAGACCGCTGATTGGTCAGATCATCCTCCTCTAGACCGCTGATTGGCCAGCTCATCCTCCTGTATACCACTGATTGGCCAGCTCATCCTCCTGTATACCACTGATTGGCCAGCTCAGTCTCCTCTAGACCACTGATTGGCCAGCTCAGTCTCCTTTAGACCACTGATTGGCCAGCTCATCCTCCTCTAAACCACTGATTGGCCAGCTCATCCTCCTCTAAACCACTGATTGGCCAGCTCAGTCTCCTCTAGACCACTGATTGGCCGGCTCAGTCTCCTCTAGACCACTGATTGGCCATCTCAGTCTCCTCTAGACCACTGATTGGCCATCTGTCTCCTCTAGACCACTGATTGGCCAGCTCAGTCTCCCTCTAGATCACTGATTGGCCAGCTCAGTCTCCTCCTAGACCACTGATTGGCCATCTCAGTCTCCTCTAGACCACTGATTGGCCAGCTCAGTCTCCTCTAGACCACTGATTGGCCAGCTCGGTCTCCTCTAAACCACTGATTGGCCAGCTCATCCTCCTCTAGACCACTGATTGGCCAGCTCATCCTCCTCCTAAACCACTGATTGGCCAGCTCATCCTCCTCTAAACCACTGATTGGCCAGCTCAGTCTCCTCTAGACCACTGATTGGCCAGCTCAGTCTCCTCTAGACCGCTGATTGGCCAGCTCATCCTCCTCTAAACCACTGATTGGCCAGCTCAGTCTCCTCTAGACCACTGATTCGGCTCAGTCTCCTCTAGACCACTGATTGGCCATCTCAGTCTCCTCTAGACCACTGATTGGCCATCTGTCTCCTCTAGACCACTGATTGGCCAGCTCAGTCTCCTCTAGATCACTGATTGGCCAGCTCAGTCTCCTCTAGACCACTGATTGGCCAGCTCAGTCTCCTCTAGACCACTGATCCAGCCAGCTCAGTCTCTCTAGACCACTGATTGGCCAGCTCAGTCTCCTCTAAACCACTGATTGGCCAGCTCATCCTCCTCTAGACCACTGATTGGCCAGCTCATCCTCCTCTAAACCACTGATTGGCCAGCTCATCCTCTCTAAACCACTGATTGGCCAGCTCAGTCTCCTCTAGACCACTGATTGGCCAGCTCAGTCTCCTCTAGACCGCTGATTGGCCAGCTCAGTAATGCCACTGATTGGCCAGCTCATCCTCCCTCTAGACCACCCAGCTCAGCTAGAACCACTGTCGAATAGCTCAGTCTCTCTAGACCACTGATTGGCCAGCTCAGTCTCCTCTCCCTGATTGGCCAGCTCACCACCACTGATTGGCCAGCTCATCCTCCTCTAAACCACTGATTGGCCAGCTCAGTCTCCTCTAGACCACTGATTGGCCAGCTCAGTCTGGCTGGCTCTCCTCCTGTATACCACTGATTGGCCAGCTCATCCTCCTCTAACCACTGATTGGCCAGCTCACTGACCACTTGGCTCAGCTAGACCACTGATTGGCCAGCCTCCTCCTCTAAACCACTGATTGGCCAGCTCAGTCTCCTCTAGACCACTGATTGGCCAGCTCAGTCTCCTCTAGACCACTGATTGGCCAGCTCAGTCTCCTCTAGACCACTGATTGGCCAGCTCAGTCTCCTCTAGACCACTGACAGCTCAGTCTCCTCTAGACCACTGATTGTCCAGCTCAGTCTCCTCCTGAACCACTGATTGGCCATCTCAGTCTCCTCTAGACCACTGATTGGCCAGCTCAGTCTCCTCAAGAGTATTACGTCATACTACATGAGGAAATAGCGATAACTTGGTCTGTTCGAAGTTTAAGGTGTTTAAAAAAAAAAAAAGTTTTCTCCACCTACGAGCACATAGGACGAGTCAACAACATTATTTGGGGTATGAGTTTTAACAGAATACGAATGTCTAAAAGTGAATTCTCACTGGACAGTTACTTTTCTTCCTCTGACATTTCCCATGCTGGCCTATGTTTATGATGACAATCATAGTAGTCAGAAGTGTTGAAACATGGCCCACCGTGTCATCTGTGTTTCAGGCGGGGCCCACTACTCCCAGTCCCTTTTTTGGTTTATCAGTTACACCCCGTCCGTCGCCAGGTCAAGCGTGGAAGGTACAAAAAAGTTTGAGCTTTTAAGTTTGGTTGGTATTTTGATATTCCATTAGAATCTCCATTAGCTGTTCCCTAAAGCAGCAGCTACTCTTCCTAGGCTCCACAAACATTTTCACTCAGAGCTGTTGAACATGGTCACTTTAATCATGGAACACTGGTCACTTTAATAATGGAACACTGGTCACTTTAATAATGGAACACTGGTACTTTAATCATGGAACACTGGTCACTTTAAAGCATGGAGACACTGGTCACTTTAATCATGGAACACTGGTCACTTTAATCATGGAACACTGGTCACTTTAATCATGGAACACTGGTCACTTTAATCATGGAACACTGGTCACTTTAATCATGGAACACTGGTCACTTTAATCATGGAACACTGGTCACTTTAAACATGGAACACTGTACTTTAATCATGGAACACTGGTCACTTTCATATGATGGAACACTGAGATCACTTTAATCATAGACACTGGTCACTTTAATCATGGAACTGTGATCACTTTAATAATGGAACACTGGCCACTTTAATCATGGAAACACTGGTCACTTTAATCATGGAGACACTGGTCACTTTAATCATGGAACACTAGTCACTTTAAACATGGAACACTGGTCACTTTAATCCTTGGAACTAGATCCACTTTAATCTTGGAACTTTGGTCACTTTAATAATGGAACACTGGTCACTTTAATAACGGAACACTGGTCACTTTAATAGCAGACACTGGTCACTTTAATAATGGAACACTGGTCACTTTAATAATGGAACACTGGTCACTTTAATCATGGAACACTGGTCACTTTAATCATGGAACACTGGTCACTTTAATCATGGAACACTGGTCACTTTAATAACGGAACACTGGTCACTTTAATAACGGAACACTGGTTTAAAGTGACCAGTGTTCCCTCGGATGGGGCCACAGTGTCTCCTGACCCCTCCTGTCTCAGCCTCCAGTATTTATGCTGCAGTAGTTTATGTGTCGGGGGGCTAGGGTCAGTTTGTTTATCTGGAGTACTTCTCCTGTCCTATTCGGTGTCCTGTGTAAATCTAAGTGTGCGTTCTCTAATTCTCTCCTTCTCTCCTTCTTTCTCTCTCTCGGAGGACCTGAGCCCTAGAACCATGCCCCAGGACTACCTGACATGATGACTCCTTGCTGTCCCCAGTCCACCTGGCCATGCTGCTGCTCCAGTTTCAACTGGCCTGGGCCCTAGGACCATGTCCCAGGACTACCTGACATGAGGACTCCTTGCTGTCCCCAGTCCACCTGGCCATGCTCCTGCTCCAGTTTCAACTGTTCTGCCTTACTATTATTCAACCATGCTGGTCATTTATGCACATTTGAACATCTTGGCCACGTTCTGTTATAATCTCCACCCGGCACAGCCAGAAGAGGACTGGCCACCCCACATATGCTCTCTCTAATTCTCTCTTTCTTTCTCTCTCTCGGAGGACCTGAGCCCTAGGACCGTGCCCCAGGACTACCTGACATGATGGCTCCTTGCTGTCCCCAGTCCACCTGACTGTGCTGCTGCTCCAGTTTCAACTGTTCTGCCTTATTATTATTTGACCATGCTGGTCATTTATGAACATTTGAACATCTTGGTCATTTTCTGTTATAATCTCTACCCGGCACAGCCAGAAGAGGACTGGCCACCCCACATAGCCCGGTTCCTCTCTAGGTTTCTTCCTAGGTTTTGGCCTTTCTAGGGAGTTTTTCCTAGCCACCGTGCTTTTACACCTGCATTGTTTGCTGTTTGGGGTTTTAGGCTGGGTTTCTGTACAGCACTTTGAGATATCAGCTGATGTACGAAGGGCTATATAAATAAATTTGATTTGATTTGATTTGATTTGATTTGATTTGGTCACTTTAATCATGGAACACTGGTCACTTTAATAATGGAACACTGGTCACTTTAATAATGGAACACTGGTCACTTTAATAATGGAACACTGGTCACTTTAATAATGGAACACTGGTCACTTTAATCATGGAACACTGGTCACTTTAATCATGGAACACTGGTCACTTTAATAATGGAACACTGGTCACTTTAATAATGGAACACTGGTCACTTTAATAATGGAACACTGGTCACTTGGGCTGCTCTAGGATGT
>NW_025755944.1:0-7148 GCF_021184085.1 Oncorhynchus gorbuscha
CTTTGGCCCTCATCTTCTGCAGGCCCTTGGGCATAAGTTCCTGGTGTAGATGGGAGCAGAAGAGGCGTGGAGAGGGTCTCTCAGTGTAGGTCTTCCCCTTCTCCAGGATCTCCAGCCAGGGCATCCTCACAAAGGTGGTCTGGTTAGCCTCCTCTGGGAAGTCATCCTCAAACAACAGGGTGATGATACGCTGGGTCCATACTGTACCTGGGAGAGGAGAGGGAGAGAGAGAGAGCAAGAGAGTGAGAGAAAAGTGGCAGTGAAGGTGAATGTAGTTTGTCCTCCAAAAAATGGAGAGGGAGAAAGCCTAACCCCACCTTACAGGTTCTGTCAATAAGGCTGCTTGTACAGTACTGCACTGACCTTACATACTGTTACCTGAGCACAGGTAACTTCTAGATAGGTTATATATTTTAGCCATGTTCAGTATATTATAGTTAACTAGATGATGCATTTCCCCAGACCACCGAACAATAGTTCACCTGACTCTCAACCAATGCCTGTGTTATTTTCTGAAGAGAGAGAGAGAGAGAGAGAGAGAGAGAGAGAGAGAGAGAGAGAGAGAGAGAGAGAGAGAGAGAGAGAGAGAGAGAGAGAGAGAGAGAGAGAGAGGTAGAGAGAGAGGAGAGAGAGAGAGGTAGAGAGAGAGAGGTAGAGAGAGAGAGGTAGAGAGAGAGACAGGTAGAGAGAGAGACTGTAAATGTCCATTTTGGTACAGTTTGTTGTCAAAGCAAGGCAAACTTTAACCAATATGCTTGAGATGAAATAGCCTACCACAAATAGTTATATTATGATATTGTTTTGTTGTTGTATGTATTAAGGATCCCCATTAGCTGCTGTTTTGACTGCAGCTACTCTTCCTGGGGTCCAACAAGATTAAGGCATTTACATCACAATGGTTTTATTTTTTAAAACTACATAATACAACAAACACATTATTACACCACTACTCTACCACTACATATCTACACTGCAACATTTATAATACCACAATATATCAACATCACAATGTACTTGTGTGTAGAGCGCGTGTTAGCTTGTGTGTGCATATGCGTGTGTGTGTGCCTGTGTGTGTGTGTCTCTTCACAGTCCAAGTTGTCCCATAAGGTGTAGTTCATGTATTCATGGCTCTATGTAGTACTGTGCCTTTCCCAGAGTCTGTTGTAGACTTGGAGACTGTGAAGAGACCCCTGGTGGCATGTCTTGTGGGGAATGCATGGTTATCTGAGCTGTGTGTTCGCTGTTTGAACAGACCCCTGGTGGCATGTCTTGTGGGGAATGCCCGACTCTACCTGGATTATGTTGGAGAGGCTTCCATTAAAGAACACCCTCTGTGTTCTGTTAGACAGGTAACTCTGAACCACTATAAAGCAGGGGATGTTTAGCCATAACACATGTTTTTCAGCAGCCGACTATGATTGATAAAGTCAAAAGCTGCACTGAAGTCAATCAACACAGCTCCCACAATCTTCTTATTGTCAATTTCTTTCAGCCAATCATCATTTGTGTAAGTGCCATAAATCTTCCCTATGAGAATGCTGAAAGTCAGCTGTTAATGTGTTTACTGCGAACGTTGGCTTATTCATGCTTTAATTACAACCTACTCAGTTTGTAATAGACGTTCAAGCACCAGTCCTGTTTATTATACCTCTGTAGCTACTGTCCGTGTGAAAGTAAGACTTTTCAATCATTTACTTACCTGATTTGGGGAAAGTGACAAGGAAAACATCACTGTCCTTGATCTCAAAGTGTTCCAAGCTGTCGATATATTCCGTGGTTAATTCATGCGTGTCAGCCACGGGAAACACCTGGCCTTTATACGTAAACAACTGCTCACCGAGAAGCTTATACTCTTGTTGAGCCATTTAAAAAAAAACGTTATCGGAAAACGGTTGATAAGGGGAAAAACAGCTGAAACCAATTGTGGTCAATAGGAAAATGAGAGTGAGGGAAGGTGACCGAGGACGTTTTCTAAGAATTCGATTAGATTTTTATAAGTGAAGTCACGTAAACCGTGTCAATTTTTTTGTTTACGGGTTAACGAGAGTAGGCTTCTTCAGTTAACCGTACAGTTGCATTGTCCTGTTGTAACTCTACGGTTGGCCTTCTAGCCTGTCTGTCACGGTTTCTATTCCCCAATTACATGTTCATTATTTAACCCTCTGTTTTCCCCCATGGTTTTTGTGAGTGATTGTTTTATTGTAAGTTCGGTCCGATGTTTGTGGGCTTGGTATTACTTCATGTATATGGACATTTTGAGTAAAGTTTCTTGTGTTACTCATCTCTGCTGTCGTGCGCTTGACTCCTCTGCACCAGCTACACCCAGATCCTTAAACAATCACGCACAAAAACCATGGGGAAAAAAACCAAGGGTTAAATAATGAACATGTAATTGCGGAATAGAAACCGTGACAGTACCTCCCCTCGACGCGCGGCTCCAGAGACGACCCGGAAGACGAGGCGCAGGGCGAGACGGTGGAACTCCAGTAGCAACGAAGGGTCCAAAAGGTCCTCCACAGACACCTAGCATCTCTGCGGACCGTACCCCTCCCTCCACGAGGTACTGAAGGCCCCTCGCCCGGCATCGAGTCCAGTATGGATTAGACCTCCCGGGCCTCAGACTCCGGACGGACTAGCCACCACCAGCCTGAGGGAGAACCAAATGGACGGGAGGTTATGCAGTAATCAGGGGAAGCTGTAACCTGTAGCAAACCTCGTTCAGTCTCCTCAGGACTTTAAATAGTCCCCTAAAACTGCGGAGCCCAGCTTCCGACAGAGGCAGGCGGAAGGGGCAGGTCGAGAACCAGACCCTATCCCCAGTCTGAGCTCACTAGAACCCCTCACTGTGGTGGCGATCGGCACTCGCCTTCTGACACCTCACGGCCTGTTGCAGGTGCACATGAGCGGCGTCCCAGGTCTGCCCTTTTTATGGAAGGGGTTGAATGAAAAAAAGAAATAGCGATCTGTTTGCCCAAATAGGGGAGTCATTTTGTAGCTGTTGCTGGTTGAGCAGTAGACTACATGTATTGTGTCATTGTTGCTATGACTTTTTGAACTTCCAGTGGACATGGGAATTCTGAACCTCAAACAGAGTTGGCCAAGCACTGACACTATTAAAGTCCTTCCACATCTCTCCTCTTCAATTCACTTCTCATCAGGAATGGAGGGATGGAAGGACGCAAGGATGATTGTAGATCCATCCATTCATGGGGTTTTAGTCACTCTGGAGTGTTTTTTATAACCAGAGGGTTGATTGGTGATTGGCATGTTATTGGTTATTGATCTAAGAACCATGTCATCATGTGGACTTGTCAAAGACACCCCAGGGGATAGGCTGTCAACCAGCAGGATCGGCCGATTCGATTGGTTTAGAAACAGACATGCTCACACTAGATACACGTGTGCCTTGTATGTGTGTGTGTGAGTGTGTGTCTCATTTATAGTAGAATGAATGACTGTATTGAGCCCAAGTGTATCTTGATTCCGAGAGTGTCTCGCAAAACTCACACTCTCTCTCTCTCTCTCTCTCTCTCTCTCTCTCTCTCTCTCTCTCTCTCTTCTCACACACACACGTTCTCTTTCTTCGCTGACTCTTTTTCTAAATGATTGTACTATACTGCCATCTTCTGTAAGAACTCGGAAAGACACCGAATTACACAAGAACGAGTCAATTACCATTCGGCAATTTAACTTGGATTGTAATTAAATTCACGTGAACCAAGTGCTGTCGATTCAGATTACTGTAAGAGAAGAGACTTGTCAGTCACTTATTACATTTACATTTAAGTCATTTAGCATTACTGTGTGTGTGTGTGTGTGTGTGTGTGTGTGTGTGTGTGTGTGTGTGTGTGTGTGTGTGTGTGTGTGTGTGTGTGTGTGTGTGTGTGTGTGTGTGTGTGTGTGTGTGTGTGTGTGTGTGTGTGTGTGTGTGTGTGTGTGTGTGAGAACCTATTTTACCCCCAACTGTCAAGGAGCAGCTACTTTGAACTGAACATCCACTAGACTCTAACCCAGTCATATAGGTCACCTGTTCCAGTACCCAGTCATATAGGTCACCTGTTCAGGTATCCAGTCATATAGGTCACCTGTTCAGGTACCCAGTCATATAGGTCACCTGTTCCAGTACCCAGTCATATAGGTCACCTGTTCAGGTACCCAGTCATATAGGTCACCTGTTCAGGTACCCAGTCATATAGGTCACCTGTTCAGGTATCCAGTCATATAGGTCACCTGTTCAGGTACCCAGTCATATAGGTCACCTGTTCAGGTATCCAGTCATATAGGTCACCTGTTCAGGTATCCAGTCATATAGGTCACCTGTTCAGGTACACAGTCATATAGGTCACCTGTTCAGGTATCCAGTCATATAGGTCACCTGTTCAGGTATCCAGTCATATAGGTCACCTGTTCAGGTACACAGTCATATAGGTCACCTGTTCAGGTATCCAGTCATATAGGTCACCTGTTCAGGTACCCAGTCATATAGGTCACCTGTTCAGGTATCCAGTCATATAGGTCACCTGTTCAGGTATCCAGTCATATAGGTCACCTGTTCAGGTATCCAGTCATATAGGTCACCTGTTCAGGAATCCAGTCATATAGGTCACCTGTTCAGGTATTCAGTCATATAGGTCACCTGTTCAGGAATCCAGTCATATAGGTCACCTGTTCAGGTACCCAGTCATATAGGTCACCTGTTCAGGTATCCAGTCATATAGGTCACCTGTTCAGGTATCCAGTCATATAGGTCACCTGTTCAGGTATCCAGTCATATAGGTCACCTGTTCAGGTATCCAGTCATATAGGTCACCTGTTCAAGTACCCAGTCATATAGGTCACCTGTTCAGGAATCCAGTCATATAGGTCACCTGTTCAGGTATCCAGTCATATAGGTCACCTGTTCAGGAATCCAGTCATATAGGTCACCTGTTCAGGTATCCAGTCATATAGGTCACCTGTTCAGGTATCCAGTCACATATGTCACCTGTTCAGGCATGTGGTCTTACCTTAATGTAATATAGGTCACCTGTTCAGGTATCCAGTCATATAGGTCACCTGTTCAGGTATCCAGTCACATATGTCACCTGTTCAGGCATGTGGTCTTACTTTAATGAAATGTGATACACACACTTACCTACACACATATCGTTGGAGGATCATGTGACGGACAAGATACTAAGTGTGTGAGTGTGTGTGAGTGTGTGTGTGTGCGTGCATGTGTGCGTGCGTGTGTGTGTGTGTGTGTGTGTGTTCAGATGGAGGGTTGGAGGTGAAGAGGTGGATTGTCAGGTACTTAAGATTTGACCTGACCCCCCCATCGCTTAGCTCTCTCTTTCCCACAGAAGGACACTCTATCTACCCTCCTTCTTGTAGGTAAGGACCCCCCTGCTGAGTGGTTCCCTCCATGCTACAGGGAATTAGCGCTCGACTTCAGCCCAGCCTCATTGCTCTGTATTCAGGGTCAGATGACCATGTTTCCCATGAGTGATGGAGGTATTTGATGACACCTGTCACGTTCTGACCTTAGTTCCTTTGATTTGTCTTTGCTTTAGTATGTATCACGCTGCGCATTGGTCCTCCGATCCTTACTACTCCTCATTTACATTTACATTTAAGTCATTTAGCAGACGCTCTTATCCAGAGCGACTTACAAATTGGTGCATTCACCTTATGACATCCAGTGGAACAGTCACTTTACAATAGTGCATCTAAATCTTAAAGGGGGGGGGAGAGGGATTACTTATCCTATCCTAGGTATTCCTTAAAGAGGTGGGGTTTCAGGTGTCTCCGGAAGGTGGTGATTGACTCCGCTGTCCTGGCGTCGTGAGGGAGTTTGTTCCACCATTGGGGGACCAGAGCAGCGAACAGTTTTGACTGGGCTGAGCGGGAGCTGTACTTCCTCAGTGGTAGGGAGGCGAGCAGGCCAGAGGTGGATGAATGCAGTGCCCTTGTTTGGGTGTAGGGCCTGATCAGAGCCTGGAAGTACTGAGGTGCCGTTCCCCTCACAGCTCCGTAGGCAAGCACCATGGTCTTGTAGCGGATGCGAGCTTCAACTGGAAGCCAGTGGAGAGAACGGAGGAGCGGGGTGACGTGAGAGAACTTGGGAAGGTTGAACACCAGACGGGCTGCGGCGTTCTGGATGAGTTGAAGGGGTTTAATGGCACAGGCAGGGAGCCCAGCCAACAGCGAGTTGCAGTAATCCAGATGGGAGATGACAAGTGCCTGGATTAGGACCTGTGCCGCTTCCTGTGTGAGGCAGGGTCGTACTCTGCGGATGTTGTAGAGCATGAACCTACAGGAACGGGCCACCGCCTTGATGTTGGTTGAGAACGACAGGGTGTTGTCCAGGATCACGCCAAGGTTCTTAGCGCTTTGGGAGGAGGACACAATGGAGTTGTCAACCGTGATGGCGAGATCATGGAACGGGCAGTCCTTCCCCGGGAGGAAGAGCAGCTCCGTCTTGCCGAGGTTCAGCTTGAGGTGGTGATCCGTCATCCACACTGATATGTCTGCCAGACATGCAGAGATGCGATTCGCCATCTGGTCATCAGAAGGGGGAAAGGAGAAGATTAATTGTGTGTCGTCTGCATAGCAATGATAGGAGAGACCATGTGAGGTTATGACAGAGCCAAGTGACTTGGTGTATAGCGAGAATAGGAGAGGGCCTAGAACAGAGCCCTGGGGGACACCAGTGGTGAGAGCGCGTGGTGAGGAGACAGATTCTCGCCACGCCACCTGGTAGGAGCGACCTGTCAGGTAGGACGCAATCCAAGCATGGGCCGCGCCGGAGATGCCCAACTCGGAGCGGGTGGAGAGGAGGATCTGATGGTTCACAGTATCGAAGGCAGCCGATAGATCTAGAAGGATGAGAGCAGAGGAGAGAGAGAGTTAGCTTTAGCAGTGCGGAGCGCCTCCGTGATACAGAGGAGAGCAGTCTCAGTTGAATGACTAGTCTTGAAACCTGACTGATTTGGATCAAGAAGGTCATTCAGAGAGAGATAGCGGGAGAGCTGGCCAAGGACGGCACGTTCAAGAGTTTTGAAGAGAAAAGAAAGAAGGGATACTGGACTGTAATTGTTGACATCGGAGGGATCGAGTGTAGGTTTTTTCAGAAGGGGTGCAACTCTCGCTCTCTTGAAGACGTTGGA
>NW_025755945.1:0-7148 GCF_021184085.1 Oncorhynchus gorbuscha
CCTAGGCAGAACATATTAATGCCTGTTGGAACATATTAATGCCTAGGCAGAACATATTAATGCCTAGTAGAACATAATGCCTAGTAGAACATTAAATGCCTAGTAGAACATATTAATGCCTAGTAGAACATATTAATGCCTAGTAGAACATTAAAATGCCTAGTAGAACATTACATGCCTAGTAGAACATAATGCCTATGCCTAGGCAGAACATTAGAACATAATGCCTATTAGAACATTAAATGCCTAGTATTAATGCCTCTAGTAGAACATTTAATATTAATGCTAGTAGAACATAATGCCTAGTAGAACATTAAATGCCTAGTAGAACATAATGCCTAGTAGAACATATTAATGCCTAGTAGAACATATTAATGCCTAGTAGAACATTAAATGCCTAGTAGAACATATAAATGCCTAGTAGAACATATAAATGCCTAGTAGAACATATAAATGCCTAGTAGAACATTACATGCCTAGTAGAACATATAAATACCTAGTAGAACATATAAATACCTAGTAGAACATATAAATGCCTAGTAGAACATTACATGCCTAGTAGAACATTACATGCCTAGTAGAACATATTAATGCCTAGTAGAACATATAAATGCCTAGTAGAACATATTAATGCCTAGTAGAACATATAAATGCCTAGTAGAACATATAAATGCCTAGTAGAACATTAAATGCCTAGTAGAACATATTAATGCCTAGTAGAACATATTAATGCCTAGTAGAACATTAAATGCCTAGTAGAACATATTAATGCCTAGTAGAACATATAAATGCCTAGTACAAAGTAGAACATTACATGCCTAGTAGAACATTAAATGCCTAGTAGAACATATTAATGCCTAGTAGAACATTAAACATAGAACATAAATGCCTAGTAGAACATTAAATGCCTAGTAGAACATATTAAAATGCCTAGTAGAACATATAAATGCCTAGTAGAACATAGGCAGAACATTACATGCCTAGTAGAACATTAAATGCCTAGTAGAACATATTAATGCCTAGTAGAACATATTAATGCCTAGTAGAACATTAAATGCCTAGTAGAACATTAAATGCCTAGTAGAACATATAAATGCCTAGTAGAACATATAAATGCCTAGTAGAACATATAAATGCCTAGTAGAACATATTAATGCCTAGTAGAACATATTAATGCCTAGTAGAACATATAGCCTAGTAGAACATTAAATGCCTAGTAGAACATTAAATGCCTAGTAGAACATAGTAGAACATAATGCCTAGTAGAACATATTAATGCCTAGTAGAACATTAATGCCTAGTAGAACCTGAGTAGAACATATTAATGCCTAGTAGAACATATATAAATGCCTAGTAGAACATTAAATGCCTAGTAGAACATTAAATGCCTAGTAGAACATATAAATGCCTAGTAGAACATAGAACATAAAATGCCTAGTAGAACATATAAATGCCTAGTAGAACATATACATAGCCTAGTAGAACATTAAATGCCTAGTAGAACATATTAATGCCCTAGTAGAACATTAAAATATAAATGCCTAGTAGAACATATAAATGCCTAGTAGAACATTAATGCCTAGTAGAACATTAAATGCCTAGTAGAACATATAAATGCCTAGTAGAACATTAAATGCCTAGTAGAACATTAAATGCCTAGTAGAAACATATAAATGCCTAGTAGAACATATAAATGCCTAGCAGAACATATTAATGCCTAGTAGAAACATTACATTAAATGCCTAGTAGAACATATAAATGCCTAGTAGAACATATTAATGCTAGTAGAACTAGTAGAACATATATAAATGCCTAGTAGAACATATAAATGCCTAGTAGAACATATAAATGCCTATAGAACATTAAATGCCTAGTAGAACATATTAATGCCTAGTAGAACATATTAATGCCTAATAGAACATTACATGCCTAGTAGAAACATTAAATGCCTAGTAGAACATATTAATGCTCTAGTAGAACATATTAATGCCTAGTAGAACATTACAAATGCCATATTAAATGCCTAGTAGAACATATATTAATGCCTAGTAGAACATATAATGCAGTAGAACATAGAAAACAGTATTAATGCCTAGTAGAACATATTATATTTGCCTAGTAGAACATATTAATGCCTAGTAGAACATTACATGCCTAGTAGAACATATTGATGCCTAGTAGAACATATTAATGCCTAGTAGAACATATAAATGCCTAATGCCTAGTAGAACTAGTAGAACATTAAATGCCTAGTAGAACATTAAACAGTAGAACATTAAATGCCTAGTAGAACATATTAATGCCTAGTAGAACATATTAATGCCTAGTAGAACATATTAATGCCTAGTAGAACATATTAATGCCTAGTAGAACATATTAATGCCTAGTAGAACATATTAATGCCTAGTAGAACATATTAATGCCTAGTAGAACATATTAATGCCTAGTAGAACATATTAATGCCTAGTAGAACATATTAATGCCTAGTAGAACATATTAATGCCTAGTAGAACATATTAATGCCTAGTAGAACATATTAATGCCTAGTAGAACATATTAATGCCTAGTAGAACATATTAATGCCTAGTAGAACATATTAATGCCTAGTAGAACATATTAATGCCTAGTAGAACATATTAATGCCTAGTAGAACATATTAATGCCCAGTAGAACATTAAATGCCTAGTAGAACATTAAATGCCTAGTAGAACATATTAATGCCTAGTAGAACATATTAATGCCTAGTAGAACATATTAATGCCTAGTAGAACATATTAATGCCTAGTAGAACATATTAATGCCTAGTAGAACATATTAATGCCTAGTAGAACATTAAATGCCTAGTAGAACATATTAATGCCTAGTAGAACATATTAATGCCTAGTAGAACATATTAATGCCTAGTAGAACATATTAATGCCTAGTAGAACATATTAATGCCTAGTAGAACATAATGCCTAGTAGAACATATTAATGCCTAGTAGAACATATTAATGCCTAGTAGAACATATTAATGCCTAGTAGAACATATTAATGCCTAGTAGAACATATTAATGCCTAGTAGAACATATTAATGCCTAGTAGAACATATTAATGCCTAGTAGAACATATTAATGCCTAGTAGAACATATTAATGCCTAGTAGAACATATTAATGCCTAGTAGAACATATAAATGCCTAGTAGAACATATAAATACCTAGTAGAACATTACATGCCTAGTAGAACATATTAATGCCTAGTAGAACATATTAATGCCTAGTAGAACATATTAATGCCTAGTAGAACATATTAATGCCTAGTAGAACATATTAATGCCTAGTAGAACATAATGCCTAGTAGAACATAATGCCTAGTAGAACATATAAATGCCTAGTAGAACATTACATGCCTAGTAGAACATTAAATGCCTAGTAGAACATATTAATGCCTAGTAGAACATATAAATGCCTAGTAGAACATATAAATGCCTAGTAGAACATATAAATGCCTAGTAGAACATATAAATGCCTAGTAGAACATATAAATGCCTAGTAGAACATATTAATGCCTAGTAGAACATATTAATGCCTAGTAGAACATTAAATGCCTAGTAGAACATTAAATGCCTAGTAGAACATTAAATGCCTAGTAGAACATATTAAATGCCTAGTAGAACATTAAATGCCTAGTAGAACATTAAATGCCTAGTAGAACATTAAATGCCTAGTAGAACATATTAATGCCTAGTAGAACATATTAATGCCTAGTAGAACATTACATGCCTAGTAGAACATATTAATGCCTAGTAGAACATATTAATGCCTAGTAGAACATATTAATGCCTAGTAGAACATTAAATGCCTAGTAGAACATAATGCCTAGTAGAACATTGTGTACAGCCGTTCGATACAGACTGCACTGTTTCATCATGTATCAACACGTAGGATTTTACAGTGAGCTCCAAATGGACTGGGACATGTTTTATTGTTTTGGCTCAGTATTTTGGATTTGAAAGGATACAATGACCATGAGGTTATTCAACTGCAGACTGTCATCTTTAATCTGAGGGCATTTTCATCCATATCGGGTGAATCGTTTAGAAATTACAGCCCTTTTTCTACATAGCCCCGCCCCCCCCCGCCCCTCATTTTAGGGGAGCAAAAGTATTGGGAAAAATGAACTTATGTGTATTAAAATAGTAAAACATGATGTATTTGGTCCAAATATTCATAGCATGCAATGGTTACATAAATCGTGATGGATGCATTTTTAGTTTGTTTTGGTTGTGTTTCAGATTATTGTGTGAATAATGGTGAGTTATTGTAATGGAGAGAGAGGTTGGTGGTTGAACATATCTTTCAAATGGTGTGGGGGCTGTTATTTATTATTATTGTGTGAATAATGGTGAGTTATTGTAATGGGAGAGAGAGGTTAGCATGTCTTGGACGTACGATATTTGTGCGTTTCCGCTGGTAATCTTCTCACACATCACTATTCACAATTAATTCAGGAATATCTGTAAATCATGGTAACATCCACATCAATGTAGAAGTGTTTCGCAAAACATTCTATTCTTATTTACAATAAATGTGGCACCAAACAACAACAAAAAATGACAATACATTATCTACCATTTCATTTCAAATTGGGCTCAAACACAACCCAAACAAACAGCAAATGCATCCAACACATTTGTAGAGTCACACGCTTGATGTAATCATTGCCTTCTAGGAATATGAGACCAAATAATACACTTTTTACTAATTTTAGTGGATTTGTTCCAATACTTTTGCTCCCCTAAAAATGGGAGACGACTATGTACAAAAAGTGCTGTAAATTTCTAAACAGTTCACCCGATACGAATGAAAATACCCCACAAATTAAAGCTGACAGTCTCCACCTCAGTGCATTGTATCATTTGAAGTACAATAGTTGTCACTGTCCCAGTACTGTTGGGAGTTCGCTGTCCCAGTACTGTTGGGAGTTCGCTGTCCCAGTACTGTTGGGAGCTCGCTGTCCCAGTACTGTTGGGAGCTCGCTGTCCCAGTACTGTTGGGAGCTCGCTGTCCCAGTACTGTTGGGAGCTCGCTGTCCCAGTACTGTTGGGAGCTCGCTGTCCCAGTACTGTTGGGAGCTCGCTGTCCCAGTACTGTTGGGAGCTCGCTGTCCCAGTACTGTTGGGAGCTCGCTGTCCCAGTACTGTTGGGAGCTCGCTGTCTCAGTACTGTTGGGAGCTCGCTGTCCCAGTACTGTTGGGAGCTCGCTGTCCCAGTACTGTTGGGAGCTCGCTGTCCCAGTACTGTTGGGAGCTCGCTGTCCCAGTACTGTTGGGAGCTCGCTGTCCCAGTACTGTTGGGAGCTCGGCTGTCCCAGCATGGGGAGCTCCGCTGTCCCAGTACTGTTGAGCTCGCTGTCCCAGTACTGTTGGGAGCTCGCTGTCCCAGTACTGTTGGGAGCTCGCTGTCCCAGTACTGTTGGGAGCTCGCTGTCCCAGTACTGTTCCCAGTACTGTTGGGAGCTCGCTGTCCCAGTACTGTTGGGAGCGCTGTCCCAGTACTGTTGGGGCTCTCGCTGTCCCAGTACTGTTGGGAGCTCGCTGTCCCAGTACTGTTGGGAGCTCGCTGTCCCAGTACTGTTGGGAGCTCGCTGTCCCAGTACTGTTGGGAGCTCGCTGTCCCAGTACTGTTGGGAGCTCGCTGTCCCAGTACTGTTGGGAGCTCGCTGTCCCAGTACTGTTGGGAGCTCGCTGTCCCAGTACTGTTGGGAGCTCGCTGTCCCAGTACTGTTGGGAGCTCGCTGTCCCAGTACTGTTGGGAGCTCGCTGTCCCAGTACTGTTGGGAGCTCGCTGTCCCCCAGTACTGTTGGGGCTCGCTTTGTCCCAGTACTGTTGGGAGCTCCTTGTCCCAGTACTGCTCACTTTGTCCCAGTACTGTTGGGAGCTCACTGTACATCTCTGTTGTGATGCTTCTTTCTGCTGTCCAGGTGAAAGACAGACAGTGAGCTCCCAACAGTACTGGGACAGTGAGCTCCCAACAGTACTGGGACAGTGAGCTCCCAACAGTACTGGGACAGTGAGCTCCCAACAGTGACAGACAGTCTGTCATTATGTCAGATTGCGGGGCCAAATTTTTTTTTACCCCCTTTTCTCCCCAATTTCGTGGTATCCAATCTTGTCTCATCGCTACAACTCCCGTATGGGCTCGGGTGAGACGAAGGTTGAAAGTCATGCGTCCTCCGATACACAACCCAACCAAGCCGCACTGCTTCTTAACACAGCGCGCATCCAACCAAAGCCAGTTGCACCAATGTGTGAGGAGGAAACACCGTACACCTGGCAACCTTGGTTAGCGCGCACTGCGCCCTGCCCCCCGGAGTCGCTGGTGCGCGATGAGACAAGGATTTCCCTACCGGCCAAACCCTCCCTAACCCGGACCTCCCGGTCGCGGCCGGCTACGACAGAGCCTGGGCGCGAACCCAGAGTCTCTGGTGGCACAGCTAGCGCTGCAGCGCCCTTGCCCACTGCGCCACCCGGGAGGCCCGACATGAACAGCCAAACAAGACAGACGGTAAAATCAAATCAACGGCACACAAAGCAAAGGCCAGACCTTGACATTTAATACCTTATTAGAGGTGCCGTGCGGTAGCGCCTGAAAGAAAATGTGAGGTACAGAATAGAAGCAATTGCGGTGAGACATGGAGGCAGGTTAGGTTAGAGATGTCAGGAGGTTTGGCTGGATACCTGACAACTCCCTGCGTTTCTATCTAGGACTTCATCTTACCCATAATCCAAAGTTTCCCCTAATAATACAAGGGAACCACTCTGACGATCTACTGAGACGGCTAATCTCAGAGGTAAATCAGTCAAGCAGTGCCTTGATGAAAACAGAGCAGCACATTGTGGAAGGACAATAACATTGCCACAAACCTGTTGTCTCTCCAACTTCTTGGCCAGTCGCTCACCACTGGCAGGGTCGCTCACTTGGACATGTTCAGGAAGTCTCTTCACCACTAACAGGGGACAGGAAGCAACAAATGATCGTTGAAAACATACTAACTACAACAGCAGCAATATGTAGAGTACTACTCCCACTTGGCCCTTGCGAATTGAGTGAATTAAGGTCACAATTTGGTAAGGAACTCCCCTCACATTAAGGCCCTCCATGGAAT
>NW_025755946.1:0-2500 GCF_021184085.1 Oncorhynchus gorbuscha
TTCTTCCCCCTTGAAAGTAGCTAGCAGCGGCTAATTTTTAAAGTGGTTGTTTAAAGATGTAATGAAGTTCGTCTGCTGTTTGAAGAGAGTCAGACCGAAATGCAGCGTGTAGGTTACTCATGACTTTTAATGAAGAAAATAGCGGTACATGAAATAACTGAAAATACGAAAGCAACAAACGAGTGAAAATAATTACAGCCTATCTGGTGACTAACACAGAGACAGATACAATCACCCACGAAATACAACGCGCACTCAGGCTACCTAAATACGGTTCCCAATCCGAGACAACTAGAATCAGCTGACTCCAATTAGGAATCGCCTCAGGCAGCCAAGCCTAACTAGACACACCCCTAATAATACACACTCCCAATTAATACAAACCCCAATACAACATATAAACCCATGTCACACCCTGGCCTACCCAAACATATAACAAAAACACAAGATACAATGACCAAGGCGTGACAGAACCCCCCTAAGGTGCGGACTCAGGGACGCACCTCAAGAAGCATAGGGAGGGTCCGGGTGGGCGTCTGTCCATGGTGGCGGTTCTGGCTCGGGACGTGGACCCCACTCCATAAATGTCCTAGTTCCTCCCCTTCGCGTCCTAGGATAATCCACCTTCTCCGCCGACCATGGCCTAATAGTCCTCACCCTAATCCCCACATTAACTGAGGGCAGCTCGGGACCGAGGGGCAGCTCGGGACCGAGGGGCAGCTCGGGACAGAGGGGCAGCTCGGGACAGAGGGGCAGCTCGGGATAGAGGGGCAGCTCGGGATAGAGGGGCAGCTCGGGACAGAGGGGCAGCCCGGGACAGAGGGGCAGCCCGGGACAGAGGGGCAGCCCGGGACCGAAGCAGCCCGGTACTGAGAGGGAGCCCAGTACAGAGAGGAAGCCTAGTACTGAAAGGAAGCTCAGTACTGAGAGGAAGCTCAGTACTGAGAGGAAGCTCAGGCAGGTAGTAGGCTCCGGTAAATCCTGGCTGGCTGGTGGACCTGGATGATTCAGGTTGTCTGGCCGATCTAGAAGATCTTGGCAGACTGGCACTTCTGGCGGATCCTGGCAGACTGGCACTTCTGGTGGATCCTGGCAGACTGGTGATGCTGGGCCGACTGGCGGCGCTGGGCAGACAGGAGACTCCGGCAGCGCAGGAGAGGAGAAAGGCTCTGGCTGCGCTGAACAGCCGGGAGACTCCAACAGTGCAGGAGAGGAGAAAAGCTCTGGCTGCGCTGAACAGGCGAGGCGCACTGGACGCGCTGGGCCGACTGGTAGCACTGGTGGCGCTGGACAGACAGGAGACTCCGGCAGCGCAGGAGAGGAGAAAGGCTCTGGCTGCGCTGAACAGGCTGGAGACTCCGATAGCACAGGAGGGGAGAAAAGCACTGGCTGTGCTGTACAGACGATGCGCACTGGACGCGCTGGGCCGACTGGTAGCACTGGTGGCGCTGGACAGACAGGAGAGTCCGGCAGCGCAGGAGAGGAGAAAGGTTCTGGCTGCGCTAAACAAGCGGGAGACTCCAACAGCGCAGGAGAGGAGAACAGCTCTGGCTGTGCTAAACAGGCGAGGCGCACTGGACGCGCTGGGCGTGGTGCTGGAACTGGTGGTACTGGCGCGAGGACACGCACAGGAAGCCTGGTGCGGGGAGCTGCTACCGGAGGACTGGTGTGTAGAGGTGGCTCTGGATAGACCGGACCGTGCAGGCGCACTGGAGCTCTTGAGCACCGAGCCTGCCCAAGCTTACCTGGCTCGATACCCACTCTAGCCCGGCCAATAGGAAGAGCTGGTATGTGCCTCACCGGGCTATGCTCCCGCACTGAAAACACTGTGCGCTCCATAGCACAACACGGTGCCTGTCCGGTCTCTCTAGCCCAACGGTGAGCACAAGGAGTATGCGCAGGTCTCCTACCTGGCATAACTATTCCCCCTTCTAGCTCCCCCCCAATATGTTTTTTGGGCTGTTTTTCCGGTTTCCTTGCCAACCGTGTTCCCTCGTATCGTCGGCTCCTATCTCCCGCTGCCTCTGCTCTCCTTAGTGCCTCCACCTGTTCCCATGGGAGGCGATCTCTTCCGGCCAATATCTCCTCCCAAGTGTAACAACCTTTACCATCCAACACGTCTTCCCATGTCCATTCTCCAAATAATTCATCCTCCCTTTGCTGCTCCAGCTGTCGCTGCCTGTTTAAACCAGCGCCTCTCCCTTTTTCCGGCGTGTCTTTTTCGTTGATTCGATTCGCCTGTAGCCCTCTTCGCATTGCTGTAGGGAATCCCAGGCGGGCTCCTGCACTCGCTCTGGGTCGGCCGCCCACCTGTCGATTTCTTCCCACGTAGTATACTCCTTGCTTCTGTTGTCCATAACGTTCACCTGGTCCTGCCAGTTAACGCGCTGCTCGGTCTGAGAATGGTGGTGGGTGATTCTGTAATGAAGTTCAGTCTGCTGTTTGAAGAGAGTCAGACCGAAATGCAGTGTGTAGGTTACTCATGACTTTTAATGAAGAA
>NW_025755947.1:0-7144 GCF_021184085.1 Oncorhynchus gorbuscha
TGTCACGAACCGGCTCAAAGCCCGTAACAAAGGGAGACAACGTGGAGATAAGGAGTAACAAAAGATATATTTATTAACTAAAGCAACTAAGGAAAATATCCAATGGTGTGTGTAATCAGTAGTCCGTAGTGTAAGTGAGTGTTTTGCATGCATGAATGTGATAATGCAGGGTGTTGAAAGGTGCCAAAGCAAACAAACAAAAGGCCACCAAGAACCACACCACAATCTACAACAGGTGTCTGCATGGAGAGAGTCTCCTCCATGAATGTTGAAGAGGTCTATTTATCCTGGGAGACACCTGGCCCAGGTGTTTCCCATGTAGCTGACGACCCTCTCAACTCCGCCCACCGGCATCCTAATAAGAAAACAAGAACAAAGACAGAATACGGCAGACAGAGTGGGAGGGTCGTCACATTCCCCCCATAAAACCGGGGACCAACAAGGACCCCGGAACAACATACCAGCCTCCCGCGTCCCAAATTGACACAGGCCTCTGCGTCCCAAATTGGACACAGGCCTCTGCGCCCCAAATTGACACAGGCCTCGCGTCCTAAATTGACACAGGCTCTCATGTCCCAAATTGACACAGGCCTCTGTGTCCCAAATTGACAGGCCTCTGCGTCCCAAATTGACACAGGCCTCATGCCCCAAATTGACACAGGCCTCTGCGCCCAAATTGACACAGGCCTCTGCGCCCCAAATTGACACAGGCCTCTCAAATTGACACGCCTCAAATTGACACAGGCCCTGCGCCCAAATTGATGAGGGTTTACGTGTTCCACACTTACAATTTGCCCCAGCCAACCCCTCCTCCCCAGACCTCAGCAACCTTCGCACAGGAAGCAACATTTAAGAGGAAAGAAAAACAAGACCAGGGAGGGAGCAGACAGGACAGAGAGAACATGACAATACTAAACAATGGTTAGTCACGTAAACATTAGGAACAGGGCGCACGAGAGAGCGCATCAGCAATCACGCTTTCAGTCCCCCGGATGTGCCTCACATCGAGATGGAATGATTGTAAAATAAACACCATCGCATTATCCTCTGGTTTGGACACATCATGGACCTCAAAAAGTGAGGGGGTTATGGGTCGGTGTAGACCACAATAGGTACTACCCCCGACCCGACATACACTTCAAGTGTTGTAGCGCCCAAATGAGTGCTAGCGTTCTTTTCAATAACCGAATAGTTCAACTGATAATCGTTAAACTTTTTAGAAAAGAAACTAACAGGCTTCTCAATCCCAGACACATCTGCTTGCAGCAAAACTGCACCTGCCCCCACATGACTAGCATCCACCTGCAGGTAAATGACAAATCCATGCGAGGAGCAGCCAGCACTGGAGTTGAGGTAAGCAACCTTTGAATCTTCAAAAGCGTGTTGACAACGAGTAGACCAAACGTAAACAGCCTTAGCTTTCAGCATATCTGTCAAGGAGCGACCACAGTAGAGAAGTTATTACAAAACCACGGTAATAACCAATCATGCCCAAGAAACGATCAGTTCCTTTTAGTAGTTGGTGGTGGAAAAGCATCAATAGCCACCACTTTAGCCCGAACAGGACGACTTCACCCTGCCCAACCACTTTTCCAAGGTATGTAACGGTCGCCTGAGCAAACTCACATTTTGCCAGATTGATTGTGAGGCGACCTGCAGCCAGACGTTCAAACAAGGCTTGAATACGGGACAGATGTTCTTCCCAAGTATCTGCATAGATCACTACATCGTCCAAATAAACAGCGCACCCGGTCAGACCGGCGACAACCCTGTTCATAAGTCGCTGAAAAGTGGCAGGTGCATTGCGAGACCGAAACTCATAACTGAATACGAGTACAGACCAAAGGGTGTAATAAAGGCAGAGATTTCACGTGCCCTACTCGGCCAGTGGCACCTGCCAATAGCCTTTTAACAGGTCAAATTTGCTCACAAACTTAGCTGCACCGATTTGATCAACACAGTCCTCCATCCGAGGAAGAGGAAATGAATCTGGCTTTGTGACACTGCTTACCTACGGTAGTCCGTACAAAAACGGTTTGTTCCATCCGGTTTACTGACCAAGATACAGGGAGAAGCCCAACTGGAGAAAGAAGGCTCTGCTATCTTACTCTCCAGCATGTACTTGACCTCAGCATCCAGACAACGTAGTTTCTCTGAAGAAACTCTATAGAACCGCTGACGAATGGGGTCAGCACCTCCAATGTCAATATCATGTTCTATTAAGTTTGTACGTGTAGGTGTATCAGAAAATAAACCTGGAAATCTCTGAATCAGACCAACCATCTCTTTCCGCCATCAACAGGTAGGTGAGTGAGAAGACTGTCTAAAATATCCAGTGTTTCTGAATTTTTCAACCTACCCTGCAATATACAATCGGCTAGACCAGGAAACATCTTCCTCCTCATGCACAGATCTAGCACGACAAGAACCCAAGGAAACAACGGTATCAGCCAAAAGAACAGGTTTACCGTCCTCTGTAGAATCCCACTGTTCAGTCTCAGAGGAACGTGCATAATAGGTTTTAACAGATTTACATGGCACAGCTGGTGTGCTTTCCTCCGTTCTGAGTGGCAACTAGATAATTTTGCTCATTGTACTGTGCACCACTGTATATGGACCTTGAAACTTGGCGAAGGAGGGGCCAGCAATTTGGCGGGAGGCGGAGACCGCAGTGCTGGACACAGAGTGACGAGGCTCAGTTCCGGCGATCAAATATGCCCTTCATTCTATCACTGTGAAGAGATGGTAACTTCTCTTTAGCCATTTCACCCCAGCGGCGTGCCCGGAGGAAATCACACACATACGAACACAGGGACTGAGGAGGCTGGGAGACTTCCGGTTCATCTGGAAAACATGAGACAGAGTCACCCTATGTCCGAGCCACGAGATTCAATTTGGACTGAGCCTGTCTGCTCGCCCACGCAAGCGGGAGACTTCCTGGCGGCTAACGGTAACCGACAGCCCGCCATACCAATCCTTATCCATCTCAGTACAATAAGCTCTCAACAAAGACTTAAGTGTTTGATGGAAACGTTCCAGTGCTCCTTGACTTTGCGCGTGATAGGCGCTAGACACATTGTGTTTAATATGAAGCTGTTGAAGAACCTGACCAAACAGATTAGAGGTAAAATTAGATCCTTGATCACTCTGAATGACCTTAGGGATTCCAAACAATGAGAGAAACTGAGTCAAAGCTTTTAACACCGATTTAGTCGTGATAGATCGGAGAGGATAGGCAGCAGGAAACCTAGTGGTCTGACACATCACAGTGAACAGGTAACTGCTACCCTTTTTAGAATGAGGCAGAGGACCCACACAGTCAATAATTAGATACTCAAAAGGTTGGCTGAGTACAGGAATAGGAAACAATGGTACTGGTTTAATAGCTTGATTAGGCTTACCAGTTAATTGACAGGTGTGACAAGTTTTGATAAAATCAGAAACATCCCTCTTTAATCTAGGCCAAAAGAAATGTCTTAATATGCGATTGTAGGTTTTCCTCACCCCCATATGTCCAGCAACGTCACTGTGAGAAGTTTCCAACACCAACTCACGAAGCTTAACTGGTACAACAACCTGACTAATTGCCTCCCCCAGAAAAACACTATCATGAGACACCCACTTTCTCATCAGGACATCCTCTTGGAGAAAATAGCCATGGGCGACATCTCCCAACTGTTCTATAGGCACAATTTGATCACGCAACTCTTCCAACGTGGGGTCATCCCGTTGAGCATTGATTAGATCTGAGCGGGTTACAGATAACGGGATAACAGGGAAAACAGTGACATACTTTGTATTATTATCATTAGTCGGCGCAGTGACTAGTTCGCCACGGCTCATAGAACGTGTCACTGCACACGCAGAGAACACCTCTGGGAAACTCTGTACACTCTCATCAGGAATCCCAACAAATGACGGCTTAGTGGAAACCACTAGAGATGGAAACACAACTGGCCATACCCGCTCACCTGCTAAGTTATTCCCAAGGATAACGTCGATACCCTCAATAGGCAACGAAGGACGCACCCCCACAACAACTTCACCCTTCACCAGCCCACAATCCAACATCAGTTTATGCAATGGAACTGACAGAGTGTTCAAACCTATTCCCCTAATTAGAACACTATTCCCCGAATCAGTCTCAGCAGAAAAGGGTAACACAGACTCCAACACAAATGATTCAGAGGCACCTGTGTCTCTCAGGATCTTCACTGGCACTAGGTCTTTACTTCCTAACATAGACACAAAACCTTCTGTAATGAAAGGTAAATAGTCTGGATCAATATGGACTTTCACATTCTCCTGGGCCTGAGAGGAAATGAGTCAAGTTTTCTTCTTCTTCTTCTTTTTTTTTCCTCTTAAATGTTGCTTCCTGTGCAGAAGGTTGCTGAGGTCTGGGGAGGAGGTTGGCTGGGGCAAATTGTAAGTGTGAACACGCAGCAGCCTCATCAATTTGGGGCACAAAGGAGGCCTGTGTCAATTTGGGCGCAGAAGGCCTGTGTCAATTTGGGAGCGCGAGGCCTGTGTCAATTTGGGGCGCGAGGGGCCTGTGTCAATTTGGGGGCGCAGAGGCCTGTGTCAATTTGGGGCGCAGAGGCCTGTGTCAATTTGGGACGCAGAGGCCTGTGTCAATTTGGGGCCATGAGGCCTGTGTCAATTTGGAGACGCAGAGGCCTGTGTCAATTTGGGACGCTGAGGCCTGTGTCAATTTGGAGACGCATGAGGCCTGTGTCAATTTGGGACGCGGGAGGCTGGTATGTTGTTCCGGGGTCCTTGTTGGTCCCCGGTTTTATGGGGGGAATGAGTCAAGAATGAACTGATGTGGAACAGGTGCAGCTAACGCAGCAGGCTTAGATTTAGCGTAAGCACCCTTTGACCTGAGAAGTGGACATTCGTTTTTCCAATGACCTGAACCTTGACAGTAGTGACACTCCTGCCCAAAGTCAGCCTTACCATGGGAGTCAGGTTCAACCCTAGTTGAGGCCAGAACTCTGCCAGAGAATCAAAAGTATCTCGGTGACGAAGCCATTCGAACACCCCCACTCTTTCCGAATACGGGGTTTGCAAAGACACTTTTGTGAGTCAACACATACTGCGTCCGCCAAAACCGCATGACTTCAATAACATTCTTTTCTGTTCATTAATATAAGTGGCAATACGATCCCGGGATTGTGTCCTTAAATTGCTCTAACATAATCAAGATCACACAGCCCTTGGAAAGTCACAACTGCAGAGGGACACCAGCGATTAAACTGTAAAGATAACTGTCAGCGCAAACTCAACATGAGTCTGGTTATCGTCCCTTTTAAAGTTCGTTGGCGTTGGCGGTAAGCCTCAGGGACCAATTCATAAATCTGTAACACAAAATATGAATCATAATTATAATCAGACACTACACTAAGATGTTATGAATATATTTCTGCACAGCTAGCCAGTAATCAAATATTAGGTGGCATGTCAGATCAGCGCTGAACGGCGAAGAACCTAAACACAAAAAGAATGTCTCGGGTCCCTTTCAGTTAAACCGAGGCAATAACCGCAAGTTCCCAACAATATCAAATGTCTCTGGGGCACGACTAAAAACGGAACTACCCTAGTAAATCTGGGTCACCTTCCCAAAACAAACTCTCCCTGAGATCTTTCCTTCCCTAACCAACTCTATACGTTCTTGTTGCAGCTTGATTTTAGCACGGCTCCATATCTTGTTTAAATGCCAATTCCTTTTTTCATATTTCACACGATCATGCTCTAGCTTCTCACGATCATGCTCTAGCTTCTCACGATCATGCTCTAGCTGTAACAAAAGCAGTTCTTTCTGCTGTTCAAAAGAAGGCTACTAGGACTAACCGATGGAATGGCCATTGTAACGTTATGGGGAGACAACAAATCCTCAGCAGAGGCTGGTCCGGTGGTAACTTCAAGAATACCACTGCATCAGATTGGCTTTCAATATCAACCTAATAGAATTCTTTAGACGTTTATCACTAATCTCAACCTTGTAGTGTTCCGCGACCTTCAACAGCTGTTCTTTAGTACCTAAATCTAACAATACCTCTGATGGAGCGAATGAACCCATCTACATAAGACGCCCATAATCACACAAAAAACAATTCTCGCTCTTCCTTCTGCTGAGCACACCAGAACACAACCCGAGGAATTGACAATCATTCTGAGCACCACAGAAGAGGAGATGAGATATGGAGCTTCCCCAAAACCTACAATAACTCAACCCCTAGTCTTCGTGCAGATTTGCGGTGAATTTACGCACTGTAGCCCGCTGGCAAGGAAATAGAACTCCCCAGCATGTAGCAAATTCCACCAAGCCACGGATGTGCCCCGAGACAACTGCTCAGTCCACAGACACCACACAAAAATAACAAACATTAACCATGCCCAACATATTCCAAAAAATGAAACACGTCGCTAAACCTATCAGGGGAAAAAAAAGGCTATAGCTCCGGGTAGCAAGTTCCACTACCCTACCCAAATCTCCCACCGAGGTACACAGCAGATTACTCACTTCAGACTGACGTCCCAACAGAAAGTAGAACAAGAGTTCAGGCTAGGCAGGGCCTGGAAACTAACCATTATACTCTCTCCAACGCAGCACACAAACCAAACAACAAAGGCAACCAATACTGGGCCGATCACACTCAAACACTATTCAAACCAAACACGTACCTCCACGGTCTCCCAAACCAATAGTTCAAAGATCCCGGATGAGCCCCACTTGTCACGAACCGGCTCAAAGCCCGTAACAAAGGGAGACAACGTGGAGATAAGGAGTAACAAAAGATATATTTATTAACTAAAGCAACTAAGGAAAATATCCAATGGTGTGTGTAATCAGTAGTCCGTAGTGTAAGTGAGTGTTTGCATGCATGAATGTGATAATGCAGGGTGTTGAAGGTGCCAAACAAACAAACAAAAAGCCACCAAGAACCACACCACAATCTACAACAGGTGTCTGCATGGAGAGAGTCTCCTCCATGAATGTTGAAGAGGTCTATTTATCCCTGGGAGACACCTGGCCCAGGTGTTTCCCTAGCTGGCCGACCCTCTCAACTCCGCCCACCGGCATCCTAATAAGAAAACAAGAACAAAGACAGAATACGGCAGACAGAGTGGGAGGGTCGTCACA
>NW_025755948.1:0-7142 GCF_021184085.1 Oncorhynchus gorbuscha
GTGGAGGGTCAGTATAGTGGGGGTCAGTATAGTGGAGGGTCAGTATAGTGGAGGGTCAGTATAGTGGAGGGTCAGTATAGTGGGGGGTCAGTATAGTGGAGGGTCAGTATAGTGGAGGGTCAGTATAGTGGGGGTCAGTATAGTGGGGGTCAGTATAGTGGAGGGTCAGTATAGTGGGAGGGTCAGTATAGTGGGAGGGTCAGTATAGTGGAGGGTCAGTATAGTGGGGGTCAGTATAGTGGAGGTCAGTATAGTGGGGGTCAGTATAGTGGAGGGTCAGTATAGTGGAGGGTCAGTATAGTGGAGGGTCAGTATAGTGGAGGTCAGTATAGTGGAGGGTCAGTATAGTGGAGGGTCAGTATAGTGGAGGGTCAGTATAGTGGAGGGTCAGTATAGTGGAGGGTCAGTATAGTGGAGGTCAGTATAGTGGAGGGTCAGTATAGTGGGGGTCAGTATAGTGGAGGGTCAGTATAGTGGAGGGTCAGTATAGTGGAGGGTCAGTATAGTGGAGGGTCAGTATAGTGAGGGTCAGTATAGTGGGGGTCAGTATAGTGGAGGGTCAGTATAGTGGAGGGTCAGTATAGTGGAGGGTCAGTATAGTGGAGGGTCAGTATAGTGGGGTCAGTATAGTGGAGGGTCAGTATAGTGGAGGGTCAGTATAGTGGAGGGTCAGTATAGTGGAGGGTCAGTATAGTGGAGGGTCAGTATAGTGGAGGGTCAGTATAGTGGAGGGTCAGTATAGTGGGGGTCAGTATAGTGGAGGGTCAGTATAGTGGAGGGTCAGTATAGTGGAGGGTCAGTATAGTGGAGGGTCAGTATAGTGGAGGGTCAGTATAGTGGAGGGTCAGTATAGTGGAGGGTCAGTATAGTGGAGGGTCAGTATAGTGGAGGGTCAGTATAGTGGAGGTCAGTATAGTGGAGGGTCAGTATAGTGGAGGGTCAGTATAGTGGAGGGTCAGTATAGTGGAGGGTCAGTATAGTGGAGGGTCAGTATAGTGGAGGGTCAGTATAGTGGAGGGTCAGTATAGTGGAGGGTCAGTATAGTGGAGGGTCAGTATAGTGGAGGGTCAGTATAGTGGAGGGTCAGTATAGTGGAGGGTCAGTATAGTGGAGGGTCAGTATAGTGGAGGGTCAGTATAGTGGAGGGTCAGTATAGTGGAGGGTCAGTATAGTGGAGGGTCAGTATAGTGGAGGGTCAGTATAGTGGAGGGTCAGTATAGTGGAGGGTCAGTATAGTGGAGGGTCAGTATAGTGGAGGGTCAGTATAGTGGAGGGTCAGTATAGTGGAGGGTCAGTATAGTGGAGGGTCAGTATAGTGGAGGGTCAGTATAGTGGAGGGTCAGTATAGTGGGTGGTCAGTATAGTGGAGGGTCAGTATAGTGGAGGGTCAGTATAGTGGAGGGTCAGTATAGTGGAGGGTCAGTATAGTGGAGGGTCAGTATAGTGGGGGTCAGTATAGTGGGGGGTCAGTATAGTGGAGGGTCAGTATAGTGGAGGGTCAGTATAGTGGAGGGTCAGTATAGTGGAGGGTCAGTATAGTGGAGGGTCAGTATAGTGGGTGGTCAGTATAGTGGGTGGTCAGTATAGTGGAGGGTCAGTATAGTGGAGGGTCAGTATAGTGGAGGGTCAGTATAGTGGAGGGTCAGTATAGTGGAGGGTCAGTATAGTGGAGGGTCAGTATAGTGGGTGGTCAGTATAGTGGAGGGTCAGTATAGTGGAGGGTCAGTATAGTGGAGGGTCAGTTTAGTGGAGGGTCAGTATAGTGGAGGGTCAGTATAGTGGAGGGTCAGTATAGTGGGTGCTGTGGTATGTTGTACCTTCTAGGAGGGTCAGTATAGTGGGTGGTCAGTATAGTGGAGGGTCAGTATAGTGGGTGCTGTGGTATGTTGTACATTCTAGGAGGGTCAGTATAGTGGAGGGTCAGTATAGTGGGTGCTGTGGTATGTTGTACCTTCTAGGAGGGTCAGTATAGTGGGTGCTGTGGTATGTTGTACCTTCTAGGAGGGTCAGTATAGTGGAGTGTCAGTATAGTGGGTGCTGTGGTATGTTGTCCCTTCTAGGAGGGTCAGTATAGTGGGTGGTCAGTATAGTGGGTGCTGTGGTATGTTGTACCTTCTAGGAGGGTCAGTATCGTGGGGGGTCAGTATAGTGGGTGCTGTGGTATGTTGTACCTTCTAGGAGGGTCAGTATAGTGGGTGCTGTGGTATGTTGTACCTTCTAGGAGGGTCAGTATAGTGGGTGCTGTGGTATGTTGTCCCTTCTAGGAGGGTCAGTATAGTGGAGGGTCAGTATAGTGGGTGGTCAGTATAGTGGATGCTGTGGTATGTTGTCCCTTCTAGGAGGGTCAGTATAGTGGAGGGTCAGTATAGTGGGTACTGTGGTAAGTTGTCCCTTCTAGGAGGGTCAGTATAGTGGGTGCTGTGGTATGTTGTACCTTCTAGGAGGGTCAGTATATTGGTTGCTGTGGTATGTTGTAGCTTCTACGGAGGTCAGATGTACTATACTGACCCTCTAGAAGCACAATACTGACCTTCCTAGAAAATTTATTCAACATGACCCTCCCATTTGACTCCTAGAAGGACAACCTACATGCCTATACTGACCTCCAGGGTGCTGTGGTATGTTGTACCTTCTAGGAGGGTCAGTATAGTGGAGGGTCAGTATAGTGGGTGCTGTGGTATGTTGTACCTTCTAGGAGGGTCAGTATAGTGGGTGCTGTGGTATGTTGTAGCTTCTAGGAGGGTCAGTATAGTGGGTGCTGTGGTATGTTGTACCTTCTAGGAGGGTCAGTATAGTGGGCGCTGTGGTATGTTGTACCTTCTAGGAGGGTCAGTATAGTGGGTGGTCAGTATAGTGGAGGGTCAGTATAGTGGGTGGTCAGTATATTGGGTGCTGTGGTATGTTGTAGCTTCTAGGAGGGTCAGTATAGTGGGTGGTCAGTATAGTGGAGGGTCAGTATAGTGGAGGGTCAGTATAGTGGAGGGTCAGTATAGTGGGTGGTCAGTATAGTGGAGGGTCAAGTATAGTGGGTGGTCAGTATATTGGGTGCTGTGGTATGTTGTACCTTCTAGGAGGGTCAGTATAGTGGGTGGTCAGTATAGTGGGTGGTCAGTATAGTGGAGGGTCAGTATATTGGGTGCTGTGGTATGTTGTAGCTTCTAGGAGGGTCAGTATAGTGGAGGGTCAGTATATTGGGTGCTGTGGTATGTTGTAGCTTCTAGGAGGGTCAGTATAGTGGAGGGTCAGTCTTCTTTAATAGATTGACAGGATGTAGTCTCTAGAACGGTGATAACAGGTCTCTGAAACCTCTCCTTTAATAGATTGACTGAAACCTCTCCTTTAATAAATTGACAAAAACCTCTCCTTTAATAGATTGACAGAAACCTCTCCTTTAATAGATTGACAGAAACCTCTCTTTTAATATATTGACAGAAACCTCTCCTTTAATAGATTGACAGAAACCTCTCCTTTAATAGATTGGCAGAAATCTCTCCTTTAATAGATTGACAGGATGTAGAACGGTGATAACAGGTCTCTGAAACCTCTCTTTTAATAAATTGGCAGAAACCTCTCTTTTAATATATTGACAGAAACCTCTCCTTTAATAGATTGACAGAAACCTCTCCTTTAATAGATTGGCAGAAATCTCTCCTATAATAGATTGACAGGATGTAGAACGGTGAAACCTCTCCTTTAATAAAACAGAATGAGTCCTTCAAAGACACACACACGCACTAATTCTCTCTCTCTCTCACACACACACACACACACACACACACACACACACACACACACACACACACACACACACACACACACACACACACACACACACACACACACACACACACACACACACACACACACACACACACACACACACACACACACACACACAATCTCCCCGCATACACAAAACATTTGTACTGTACACTCAAAGCTTTGCCAAAATGTATGACATATGCACTCTACTTTCCATACCTCCTCCATGTTACCTCCTAGGTATCCTCTGATGAGACCACCCCACCCCCTATCTCCTAGGTTTCCTCTGTTTGATGAGGAACAGGTTTTAGATCCGTGGGAACAAATTCTCCTCTTAGCAGCCTTCCTGTCTCCCCGTTCTCTCTCTTCTTCTTCTTCTTCTTTTTCCAGCTCCTTCGTCGCAGCCCCAAACAGACGGTCGGGGGTGGGGAGGGCGGGCCCTTGGGATGGAAAGGTAGGAGGGAGCTCCAGCCGGGGAGGGCCCTTGGGCCCCTTCTTCTTCTTCCTCTTGGTGGAGGGGCCTTGTCCTCGGGGGAAGTCAAGAGACTTCGTCTGCGGCGGCGGCCATTTTGTTTGGCCGTTTTCTGTTTTTTCTTCTTCTGCCCTTCCCTGACTCCTGGCTGGTTCCTGTCAGCCATGTTGGATTGGACGTGGCTGAAGCTGTGGGTTAGGGAGAGGGGGAGAGGTGGCGAGGAGGGGAAAAGAGGGGAGGTGGGGGAGGGGAGGGAAGGAGAGGAGAGGGGGAGAGGAGGGAGGAAAGAAAAGGAGAGAAGGAGGGAAGGGAGAGGTGGGGAGGAGAGAAGGAGGGAAGGAGAGGTGGGGAGGAGGGAAGGAGAGGGGGAGGAGAGGAGAGGGGGAGAGGAGGGGAGGAATGGAATGGTGGAGTGGAGAGGTCTGATTAAAGCAGCCGATAGCAAATCAAACAGATCCCAGAGCAGACTAACAGATCCCAGAGCAGACTAACAGATCCCAGAGCAGACTAACAGATCCCAGAGCAGACTAACAGACCCTAGAGCAGACAAACAGATCCCAGAGCAGACTAACAGATCCTAGAGCAGACTAACAGATCCCAGAGCAGACTAACAGACCCTAGAGCAGACTAACAGATCCTAGAGCAGACTAACAGATCCCAGAGCAGACTAACAGATCCCAGAGCAGACTAACAGATCCCAGAGCAGACTAACAGATCCTAGAGCAGACTAACAGATCCCAGAGCAGACTAACAGATCCTAGAGCAGACTAACAGATCCTAGAGCAGACTAACAGATCCTAGAGCAGACTAACAGATCCCAGAGCAGACTAACAGATCCCAGAGCAGACTAACAGATCCTAGAGCAGACTAACAGATCCCAGAGCAGACTAACAGATCCTAGAGCAGACTAACAGATCTCAGAGCAGACTAACAGATCCCAGAGCAGACTAACAGATCCTAGAGCAGACTAACAGATCCTAGAGCAGATCCTAGAGCAGACTAACAGATCCTAGAGCAGACTAACAGATCCTAGAGCAGATCCTAGAGCAGACTAACAGATCCTAGAGCAGACTAACAGATCCTAGAGCAGACTAACAGACCCGAGAGCAGACTAACAGATCCTAGAGCAGACTAACAGATCCTAGAGCAGATCCTAGAGCAGACTAACAGATCCTAGAGCAGACTAACAGATCCTAGAGCAGACTAACAGATCCTAGAGCAGATCCTAGAGCAGACTAACAGATCCTAGAGCAGACTAACAGACCCGAGAGCAGACTAACAGATCCCAGAGCAGACTAACAGATCCTAGAGCAGATCCTAGAGCAGACTAACAGATTCTAGAGCAGATCCTAGAGCAGACTAACAGATCCCAGAGCAGACTAACAGATCCCAGAGCAGACTAACAGATCCTAGAGCAGACTAACAGATCCCAGAGCAGACTAACAGATCCCAGAGCAGACTAACAGATCCTAGAGCAGACTAACAGATCCCAGAGCAGACTAACAGATCCTAGAGCAGACTAACAGATCCCAGAGCAGACTAACAGATCCCAGAGCAGACTAACAGATCCCAGAGCAGACTAACAGACCCCAGAGCAGACTAACAGATCCTAGAGCAGACTAACAGATCCCAGAGCAGACTAACAGACCCCAGAGCAGACTAAAATCCCATTACGGTCCACATTAATACAACTAGAAGATGGTACCTGGAGTGAAACACTTCCCCTCTCTGCTCTCCTTTAGTTTGCGTTTAGGAGTCCAGGGTTTCTCCTGGCCACCGCTGAACCTGATGTGGGTACGGCTAGGAGTAGCACTATGGTAGGGTTTAGGGGGGTAGTTCTGGTACGGCCTGTAGCTCGGGTTAGAGTCGGTTCTCTGGCGTTTGCACGACGGATCTTCCTGGGCGTCACCGTCTGGTGAGACCTGACACGGAAACAGGCCTGCATCCTTCAACTCTACAGAGAGAGAGATGGAGGGATGGAGAGAGAGAGAGCGAGAGATGGAGAGAGAGAGAGAGAGAGGGATGGAGAGAGAGAGAGGGATGGAGAGAGAGGGATGGAGAGAGAGACGGAGGGATGGAGAGAGAGACGGAGGGATGAGAGAGAGAGAGCGAGAGATGGAGAGAGACAGAGAGAGGGATGGAGAGAGAGAGAGGGATGGAGAGAGAGAGGGATGGAGGGAGAGAGAGGGATGGAGAGAGAGGGATGGAGAGAGAGACGGAGGGATGGAGAGAGAGAGGGATAGAGAGAAAGAAAGAATGGAAGATGAAAGAGATAGAAAAGAAAAAGAGATAGAGAAGAGGAGAAAAAAGAGATAGAAAGAATGAAAAGAATTAACGATGAACCTTATTGGAAGAAAACAGAAAGGATACCTTAGAGATACAGAAAGGATAAGAGAAAAATAGAAAGAGATACAGAAAAATAAACGAGAAGATGGAGAGGGATGAGAATGGAGAGAGAGGAGAGGGATGGTAGAGAGAAAGAGAGACAGAGGGATGGAGAGGATGGAGAGAGAGAGGGATGGAGAGAGAGAGAGGGATGGAGAGAGAGACAGAGGGATGGAGAGACAGAGGGATGGAGAGAGAGAGAGACGGAGGGATGGAGAGAGAGAGAGAGAGGGATGGAGAGAGGGAGGGATGGAGAGAGAGAGAGACAGAGGGATGGAGAGAGAGACAGAGGGATGGAGAGACAGAGGGATGGAGAGAGAGACAGGAGAGGGATGGAGAGACAGGATGGAGAGAGAGAGGATGGAGAGAGAGACATTTTTAAGGGATGGAGAGAGAGAGGGATGGAGAGAGAGAGAGACGGAGGGATGGAGAGAGGGAGGGATGGATGGAGTGGTAGGGAGAGAGAGATGGAGGGGTGATGATTAATTCACTGTATCTTGTAAATCTTCCCCATCACTACATT
>NW_025755949.1:0-7138 GCF_021184085.1 Oncorhynchus gorbuscha
ACCTTTAAATGAATACGTCTACTATAGACTAAGGTAGGATGGGAAGCATGGGGACACCTTTAAATGAATACGTCTACTATAGTAGGATAAGGACACCTTTAAATGGTCTACTATAGACTAAGGTAGGATGGGAAGCATGGGGACACCTTTAAATGAATACGTCTACTATAGACTAAGGTAGGATGGGAAGCATGGGGACACCTTTAAATGAATACGTCTACTATAGACTAAGGTAGGATGGGAAGCATGGGACACCTTTAAATGAATACGTCTACTATAGACTAAGGTAGGATGGGAAGCATGGGGACACCTTTAAATGAATACGTCTACTATAGACTAAGGTAGGATGGGAAGCACGGGGACACCTTTAAATGAATACGTCTACTATAGACTAAGGTAGGATGGGAAGCATGGGGACACCTTTAAATGAGGATGGGAAGCATGGGGACACCTACTATAGACTAAGGTAGGATGGGATGGACACCTTTAAATGAATACGTCTACTATAGACTAAGGTAGGATGGGAAGCATGGGGACACCTTTAAATGAATACGTCTACTATAGACTAAGGTAGGATGGGAAGCACGTGGACACCTTTAAATGAATACGTCTACTATAGACTAAGGTAGGATGGGAAGCACGGGGACACCTTTAAATGAATACGTCTACTATAGACTAAGGTAGGATGGGAAGCACGGGGACACCTTTAAATGAATACGTCTACTATAGACTAAGGTAGGATGGGAAGCACGGGGACACCTTTAAATGAATACGTCTACTATAGACTAAGGTAGGATGGGAAGCACGGGGACACCTTTAAATGAATACGTCTACTATAGACTAAGGTAGGATGGGAAGCATGGGGACACCTTTAAATGAATACGTCTACTATAGACTAAGGTAGGATGGGAAGCACGGGGACACCTTTAAATGAATACGTCTACTATAGACTAAGGTAGGATGGGAAGCATGGGGACACCTTTAAATGAATACGTCTACTATAGACTAAGGTAGGATGGGAAGCTTGGGGACACCTTTAAATGAATACGTCTACTATAGACTAAGGTAGGATGGGAAGCATGGGGACACCTTTAAATGAATACGTCTACTATAGACTAAGGTAGGATGGGAAGCATGGGGACACATCTTTAGGATGGGAATGGGGACACCTTTAACGTCTACTATAGACTAAGGTAGGATGGGAAGCATGGGGACACCTTTAAATGAATACGTCTACTATAGACTAAGGTAGGATGGGAAGCATGGGGACACCTTTAAATGAATACATCTACTATAGACTAAGGTAGGATGGGAAGCTTGGGGACACCTTTAAATGAATATGTCTACTATAGACTAAGGTAGGATGGGAAGCATGGGGACACCTTTAAATGAATACGTCTACTATAGACTAAGGTAGGATGGGAAGCATGGGGACACCTTTAAATGAATACGTCTACTATAGACTAAGGTAGGATGGGAAGCTTGGGGACACCTTTAAATGAATACGTCTACTATAGACTAAGGTAGGATGGGAAGCATGGGGACACCTTTAAATGAATACATCTACTATAGACT
Organism: Oncorhynchus gorbuscha; assembly: GCF_021184085.1. Taxonomy (NCBI): domain Eukaryota; kingdom Metazoa; phylum Chordata; class Actinopteri; order Salmoniformes; family Salmonidae; genus Oncorhynchus; species Oncorhynchus gorbuscha. The sequence goes on from NW_025755949.1 coordinate 1,576, forward strand.
AAGGTAGGATGGGAAGCTTGGGGACACCTTTAAATGAATACGTCTACTATAGACTAAGGTAGGATGGGAAGCATGGGGACACCTTTAAATGAATACGTCTACTATAGACTAAGGTAGGATGGGAATGGGGACACCTTTAAATGGTCTACTATAGACTAAGGTAGGATGGGAAGCATGGGGACACCTTTAAATGAATACGTCTACTATAGACTAAGGTAGGATGGGAAGCATGGGGACACCTTTAAATGAATATGTCTACTATAGACTAAGGTAGGATGGGAAGCTTGGGGACACCTTTAAATGAATACGTCTACTATAGACTAAGGTAGGAGCATGGGGGAAGTCTACTATAGACTAGGTAGGATGGGAAGGTGGGGACACCTTTAAATGAAACGTCTACTATAGACTAAGGTAGGATGGGAAGCATGGGGACACCTTTAAATGAATACGTCTACTATAGACTAAGGTAGGATGGGAAGCATGGGGACACCTTTAAATGGTCTACTATAGACTAAGGTAGGATGGGAAGCATGAATATGTCTACTATAGACTGGGGACACCTTTAAATGAATACGTCTACTATAGACTAAGGTAGGATGGGAAGCACGGGGACACCTTTAAATGAATACGTCTACTATAGACTAAGGTAGGATGGGAAGCACGGGGACACCTTTAAATGAATACGTCTACTATAGACTAAGGTAGGATGGGAAGCACGTGGACACCTTTAAATGAATACGTCTACTATAGACTAAGGTAGGATGGGAAGCATGGGGACACCTTTAAATGAATACGTCTACTATAGACTAAGGTAGGATGGGAAGCACGGGGACACCTTTAAATGAATACGTCTACTATAGACTAAGGTAGGATGGGAAGCACGGGGACACCTTTAAATGAATACGTCTACTATAGACTAAGGTAGGATGGGAAGCATGTGGACACCTTTAAATGAATACGTCTACTATAGACTAAGGTAGGATGGGAAGCATGGGGACACCTTTAAATGAATACGTCTACTATAGACTAAGGTAGGATGGGAAGCATGGGGACACCTTTAAATGAATACGTCTACTATAGACTAAGGTAGGATGGGAAGCATGGGGACACCTTTAAAAATGTCTACTATAGACTAAGGTAGGATCTACTATAGTCTACTATACTAAGGTAGGATGGGAAGCATGGGGACACCTTTAAATGAATACGTCTACTATAGACTAAGGTAGGATGGGAAGCACGGGGACACCTTTAAATGAATACGTCTACTATAGACTAAGGTAGGATGGGAAGCATGGGGACACCTTTAAATGAATACGTCTACTATAGACTAAGGTAGGATGGGAAGGAAGGAGGGAAATGATTTTACGTTAAGTATCCGTGAGTAACATTGCCATGTCAGCTGACAAATGCTGCTGCTTTCAATTAAATGTCCTCTCTCTCTCTTTTATAAAACAAATAAAAGTAATGTGGCTAATCTTGCCATCTTAAATCAAAGCCCCTGTCTGAATAAATAGAGTCCCAGAGCAGAGCTAAAGCCGGTGAAAGACAGACAGACTTCCTTTGGCTTACTTCAGTTCTACCTTCTATGACCGCAGGCAGTTATGTCTTATCATGTGAAATCACGTTGTCTCTCTGTGAACTGAACTAAGCCCGGTTTCCCCAGAAGCATTTTAAGGTTAAATTCATTATTAGACTGTTCATAGGAGCACCGTTAGGGTACTTGCCCCCCCCCCTCCCTGTCATTCACATTAAAATCACAAAATGTTGCCAGATTTTATATATATATTTTTTCGATCTTAAATAATCCACTTGTTTAGAGAGAAAAATGTAGATCATTTTAGAGTAAAGTAGTAATATGTTGGATGAGTGTGTTGGGGGCAACTCGCTCCATCCCCTACTCGGGGAAACTGGCACCTGGGGGCCAGTTTCCCCATATTATATTTATATACCATTCCAATATATATATTTTTGTATTAATTAAAAACAACTATTGAAAACCATTAGAGGAGCTAAATGTCATTTTAAAGACAGCAGGGATTTAAAAACTTGCATTATTCAAATAATATTTAGTGTAATTGTACATAATGGATTGTATGGAAACAGAACAACAAAGAAATGAATGTGCAGGTGAATTAAGAGGGACTTTATATTAACTCTCCTCACGGTGTGGATATTAACTCTCCTCACGGTGTGGATATTAACTCTCCTCACGGTGTGGATATTAACTCTCCTCACGGTGTGGATATTAACTCTCCTCACGGTGTGGATATTAACTCTCCTCACGGTGTGGATATTAACTCTCCTCACGGTGTGGATATTAACTCTCCTCACGGTGTGGATATTAACTCTCCTCACGGTGTGGATATTAACTCTCCTCACGGTGTGGATATTAACTCTCCTCACAGTGTGGATATTAACTCTCCTCACAGTGTGGATATTAACTCTCCTCATAGTGTGGATATTAACTCTCCTCACAGTGTGGATATTAACTCTCCTCACAGTGTGGATATTAACTCTCCTCACAGTGTGGATATTAACTCTCCTCATAGTGTGGATATTAACTCTCCTCACGGTGTGGATATTAACTCTCCTCATAGTGTGGATATTAACTCTCCTCATAGTGTGGATATTAACTCTCCTCATAGTGTGGATATTAATGGTGACATGTGAAACACCATTTCACCCCCATATGTTATTAAAATAAGAGTTCCTACTGTTGACGAATCACTGACAAATGGGCGTAGACTTCAGCTACCAACTTTGGTGTGCCTCCGTGAAAAAAATGTGTGTCTGAACAGCCGGGGAAAAAAAATTAACAAAAACATCACAAAATGTCACCAGAAACTATGTATCAGAGATCCTTGATGAAAACCTGCTCCAGAGCTCTCAGGACCTCAGACTGGGGTTAAGGTTCACCTTACAACAGGACAACGACCCTAATCACACAGCTAAGACCAAGCAGGAGCGGCTTCATGACAAGTCTCTGAATGCCCCAGCCAGAGTCCGGACTTAAACCCGATCGAACATCACTTGAGACCTGAAAATAGCTGTGCATCGACGCTCCCCATTCAACCTGGCAGAGCTTGAGAGGAGCTACAGGGAAAAATGGAATAAACTCCCCAAATACAGGTGTGCCAAGCTGGTAGTGTCATACCCAAGAAGACTCGAGGCGGTAATCGCTGCCAAAGGTGCTTCAACAAAGTAGTGAGTAAAGGGTCTGAATACTTATGTAAATGTGATATTTACATTTTTATTTGTATTAAATTGGAAAATGAAAGTTTGTGTTGTATTAAAAAAGAAAGAAATGTTTCCAATGACATCCACCAATAAATAGACAATTAGGAGGCAACACCTCCTGATAATTGGTGTGCATTGTGATTTTAACCAACGTAGCTTCCTCTATCTTTTTTTACTAAAAAACATAGCAACGTGCCATTTTTACATACCTTAATGTTGGGGTGGTACTGGAGAGGATTAACATAACATTTAATGATTTTTTTAAATGTCCCTTTAAATAACCTTCTGTCTTATTTAACCATATCATACTAGTTTCAGCATCCCGGATGTACGTTTACTATGCTACGTCTTGTCTATGAGACTTGGCTGAGGTGATGTGTGGGTGCTGCTTAAACGTTGACGTCAAGATAGACTTTAACTTTGGTCGTAAGTCAATTTCGCCTAAAAGGTAAGGTATGGGGCTAAAGCAAGATCGGTTCTTATCTGTAGCAATTATAGAATTGATGGTTGGAACAGAGCAAGAGTGACGCAAATGGTCAAGTAGCCTACCCTTGCCAATTTACTACCATTAAATCAAATCAGCAGACAAACAAATACCTGTATCATTTCCCCCACAAGTCACAAAAGGCTACACAACCAAACGTGGCAAATGTTGCACAAAACACTATTGTAGGACATGAGACCACAAATGTGAAAGTTCCACATTCACACTTGCGCATTCATGTTGGCGCCGCTTGAGATTCCTCCAAGCCAGGGAAGTTTTGAGAGAAGAAGGCTACTTTTACTAACCTTTTTACTGAGTTCCATCCAGCGAAAATAACAGCAGGATTTTTCCTTATTTCTCTATGTACAACAATTATCATGACAATTGGTGAAAAGTAACCCCCCCGCTTTCTTATCCTCCTTCAACCCAGTACAAAGCTCCAGAAATAACTCGGTACTTTTGGTGTCCACGGATTTCCATCCAGTTGAGTTTGAGGTAAGGAGCGCACCAACTCCCCAAGAATGGGGTGGTGACGCCTGCTTGACGCGAATAGACAGACTGGGGTAAAAAGTAAACCCGCCCCTAAGAAAGTTTACTCACTGCATGAAAAAAAAACACGCGGGTTTAAAATCCAAAACGAATGTATTTGATTAAAAACGCATTTCAGTTCAGCTAAAACAGTCTCGGACCCCCTTCTCTTTGTTGGTAGAATTACAGCGGTTTAAAAACCAGAGGTATTTAGTTTCCACCCCCCAATGCTTTTTTTTCTTCGTATGCCTACTTCTACCCTCTGAAAACACCTTGACGGGAATGTTACAGTAGCCTCTCTCAGACCCATAGAACAACACATCAGAGCATAGCTGCGGGAAGTAGTTTGGGGGGTGCTGCAACACAATAATTGCCCGCGCTGAAGAGTATATCAGTCCGCTAACACAGGACTAGTAAAGGCCCAGTGCACTACTTTTGTGGAAATGTTTTAACTAAATGCATTTGAGTGTTTACCATCATTTGTAACTTGAGTCTGATAATTATCTGTACAAAACAGTTAATCTAATAATACTTGTGGAATATAAAAAATTCTTGCTTGATTTGTTTTTCAGTTTCTTGAAATACTTTGTGAAAACTTAAATGGTTTATGAATTCCTTTTACATTTTATTAGACACTCTTATCCAGAGCAACTTGCAAAGGTGAGTGCAAACAGTTTCATACTGGTCCCCAGTGGGAATCGAACCCACAACCCTGGTGTTGCACGCACCATGCAAACCTAGATGACCAGCCTATGTATAATACAGTCATTTACATTAAGTGGTAAAGGATGGTAAATTAATACTGCACAAAAAAGTGGTTGTTCTCCATGTTCTGGATCCCATTAGAATGACATCACAGAGAACAAGACAGGGTTGTGTTCTTTATGGATCCCAGTAGGATGACATCACAGAGAAAGAGACAGGGTTGTGTTCTTTATGGATCCCATTAGAATGACATCACAGAGAAAGAGACAGGGTTGTGTTCTTTATGGATCCCATTAGAATGACATCACAGAGAAAGAGACAGGGTTGTGTTCTTTATGGATCCCATTAGAATGACATCACAGAGAAAGAGACAGGGTTGTGTTCTTTATGGATCCCGTTAGAATGACATCACAGAGAAAGAGACAGGGTTGTGTTCTTTATGGATCCCGTTAGAATGACATCACAGAGAAAGAGACAGGGCAACAACTCTTACAACTCAAACTATTGAATCCTGCAAGATACTGTTCTTAATTATACAAAGACCTTTTCTGGCAAAGCAGGGTATGTTTTTATGAATATCTTTTTCTTCTCATTTCTCAGGGTGTGCTG
>NW_025755950.1:0-7137 GCF_021184085.1 Oncorhynchus gorbuscha
TCACTACTACAGGTGAACGTACTCTGTTGTTTCTCCTTCCAGCAGTTGTTTCTGAGGTTGGAGATGTAGTCATCCTCCACACTCCTCTCCACAGTCTTCAGATTCAGTCCGTTGTACTCCCTGGAGAAGTGGTCTCCCACATAGTACGGCACCCTCAAGGTCTCCGTGTACCTCTTGTGGGTGTGTCCAATAGACCTGAATTTGATGGAGATAGAAACAGAGACAGCGAGACAGAGAAAGAGACACCAGACAGAGAGATACAGACAGACAGCAAGACAGAGAGAGAAACAGAGACAGCGAGACAGAGAAAGAGACACCAGACAGAGAGATACAGACAGACAGCAAGACAGAGAGAGAAACAGAGACAGCGAGACAGAGAAAGAGACACCAGACAGAGAGATACAGACAGACAGCAAGACAGAGAGAGAGACACCAGACAGAGAGATACAGAGACAGCGACACAGAGAGAGAGAGACAGAGAGAGACAGAGAGAGAGAGAGACACCAGACAGAGGGATACAGACAGACAGCAAGAGATACAGACAGACAGCAAGACAGAGAGAGAGACACCAGACAGAGAGATACAGAGACAGCGACACAGAGAGAGAGAGAGAGAGAGAGACAGAGAGAGAGAGACACCAGACAGAGAGAGAGACACCAAACAGACAGCAAGAGATACAGACAGAGACAGAAAGACAGAGAGAGAGACACCAGACAGAGATACAGACAGACAGCAAGAGATACAGACAGAGACAGCAAGACAGAGAGAGACACCAGACAGAGAGATACAGACAGACAGCAAGAGATACAGACAGAGACAGCAAGATAGAGAGAGAGACACCAAGACAGAGAGATACAGAGACAGCGAGACAGAGAGAGAGACACCAGACAGAGAGATACAGACAGACAGCAAGAGATACAGACAGAGACAGCAAGATAGAGAGAGAGACACCAAGACAGAGAGATACAGAGACAGCGAGACAGAGAGAGAGACACCAGACAGAGAGATACAGACAGACAGCAAGAGATACAGACAGAGACAGCAAGATAGAGAGAGAGACACCAGACAGAGAGATACAGACAGACAGCAAGAGATACAGACAGAGACAGCAAGACATACAGACAGAGACACCAAGACAGAGAGATACAGAGACAGCGAGACAGAGAGATACAGAGACAGCGAGACAGAGAGATACAGAGACAGCGAGACAGAGAGAGAGAAACCAGACAGAGAGATACAGACAGAGACAGCAAGAGATACAGACAGAGACAGCAAGACATACAGACAGAGACAGCAAGACAGAGAGAGAGAGAGAGACACCAAGACAGAGAGATACAGAGAGAGAGAGAGAGAGAGAGAGATACAGAGAGAGAGAGAGAGAGACAGAGAGAGAGAGCAGTGAGTGAATTTTTATTATCGTTTTATTTAACTTGGAAAGTCAGTTAAGAACAAATTCTTATTTACATCGACAGCCTACCAGGGAACAGTGGGTTAACTGCCTTGTTCAGGGGCCGAACAACAGATTTTTTTTTTTACCTTGTCAGCTCGGGGAAATCGATCTTGTAACCTTTCAGTTACTGGACCAACGCTCTAACCACTAGGCTACCTGCTGGTTACTGGTCCAACGCTCTAACCACTAGGCTACCTGCTGGTTACTGGTCCAACGCTCTAACCACTAGGCTACCTGCTGGTTACTGGTCCAACGCTCTAACCACTAGGCTACCTGCTGGTTACTGGTCCAACGCTCTAACCACTAGGCTACCTGCTGGTTACTGGCCCAACGCTCTAACCACTAGGCTACCTGCTGGTTACTAGTCCAACGCTCTAACCACTAGGCTACCTGCTGGTTACTGGACCAACGCTTTAACCACTAGGCTACCTGCTGGTTACTGGTCCAACGCTCTAACCACTAGGCTACCTGCTGGTTACTGGTCCAACGCTCTAACCACTAGGCTACCTGCTGGTTACTGGACCAACGCTCTAACCACTAGGCTACCTGCTGGTTACTGGCCCAACGCTCTAACCACTAGGCTACCTGCTGGTTACTGGCCCAACGCTCTAACCACTAGGCTACCTGCTGGTTACTGGCCCAACGCTCTAACCACTAGGCTACCTGCTGGTTACTAGTCCAACGCTCTAACCACTAGGCTACCTGCTGGTTACTGGACCAACGCTTTAACCACTAGGCTACCTGCTGGTTACTGGTCCAACGCTCTAACCACTAGGCTACCTGCTGGTTACTGGTCCAACGCTCTAACCACTAGGCTACCTGCTGGTTACTGGCCCAACGCTCTAACCACTAGGCTACCTGCTGGTTACTGGCCCAACGCTCTAACCACTAGGCTACCTGCTGGTTACTGGCCCAACGCTCTAACCACTAGGCTACCTGCTGGTTACTGGCCCAACGCTCTAACCACTAGGCTACCTGCTGGTTACTGGTCCAACCCTCTAACCACTAGGCTACCTGCTGGTTACTGGTCCAACGCTCTAACCACTAGGCTACCTGCTGGTTACTGGCCCAACGCTCTAACCACTAGGCTACCTGCTGGTTACTGGCCCAATGCTCTAACCACTAGGCTACCTGCTGGTTACTGGCCCAATGCACTAACCACTAGGCTACCTGCTGGTTACTGGCCCAATGTTGTAACCACTAGGCCCCCTGCTGGTTACTGGCCCACGCTCTAACCACTAGGCTACCTGCTAGTTACTGGCCCAACGCTCTAACCACTAGGCTACCTGCTAGTTACTGGCCCAACGCTCTAACCACTAGGCTACCTGCTAGTTACTGGCCCAACGCTCTAACCATTAGACTACCTGCCATCCCAGTGAAGCAGCTTCACATGATCCAACCCACCAACACCAATCCCTTCAACTACTCTCTGACACGATCACTATAGTCTCCCACACGACAGGAGCAGTGGTGATAAACAGACAGAGGAGTAGGGTATTGGTGGTGATAGCCTGGTGGATAGGTGCGTAGGGCCAGTAACCAAAAGGTTGCTGGATCGAATCCCGGAGTTGACATGGTAAAAATCTGTCATTCTGCCCCTGAGCAAGACAGTTAACCCACTGTTCCCTGGGCGTCGATGACGTGGATGTTGATTAAGGTAGCTTTCCGCACCTCTCTGATTCAGAGGGGTTGGGTTAAATAAGGATGACACATTTCAGTTGAATACATTCAGTTGTACAACTGACTAGGTATCACACTTTCCCTTATTGCACAAGTTGACTGCAGGTATTAATTTAAAAAGTAGCTACAAATATTCACATGAAATGACAAATAAATAGTTTTGACGGTATTGAAAAACCATACCGTGGCTTTTTCCAAATACCCTGGTATACTACCCAGGCCTACCAGCCATCACCGGGCCTTAACCACGGGCCAGCCATCTCCGGGCCTTAACCACGGGCCAGCCATCTCCGGGCCTTAACCACGGGCCAGCCATCGCCGGTGCCTTAACCACGGGCCAGCCATCGCCGGTGCCTTAACCACGGGCCAGCCATCGCCGGGCCTTAACCACGGGCCAGCCATCGCCGGGCCTTAACCACGGGCCAGCCATCGCCGGGCCTTAACCACGGGCCAGCCATCGCCGGGCCTTAACCACGGGCCAGCCATCGCCGGGCCTTAACCACGGGCCAGCCATCGCCGGGCCTTAACCACGGGCCAGCCATCGCCGGGCCTTAACCACGGGCCAGCCATCGCCGGGCCTTAACCACGGGCCAGCCATCGCCGGGCCTTAACCACGGGCCAGCCATCGCCGGGCCTTAACCACGGGCCGCCATCGCCGGGCCTTAACCACGGGCCAGCCATCGCCGGGCCTTAACCATGGGCCAGCCATCGCCGGGCCTTAACCACGGGCCAAAGAGCCCCTGCTGACGACTACTTTCCCCTAAAGTCAATCTATGACCTGTGACCTCCCTAAAGACTACCAGGCGGTGTCCCAAATGGCACCCTAGTCCCTATTTAGTGTCCTACCATTGAACAGAGCCTATAGGGATAATGCACTATATAGGGAATAGCAGGATAACATAGCAACTGGAGGATAATCCGTCCCATCAAAGACAGTTCAGCATTTTGTAATACAAGGAAAGAAGACTCATCAAATGATTGCATTATTCTGGGGGAAGTTGTGTAATAATTCAGCATAGTCACATGTATGACTATAGGAGTTTAAGACCGCACAGCTCGAGTTGCAAAACTCTGGTAAATTTTCCAAAATTCCAGATTTCCATTAATCCTGGTTGGAACATTCCCAAAAATCTCTCTCATTGTCACTCAATGCTTAGGTTTACCTCCACTGTACTCATATCCTGCCATACCCTTGTCAGTACATTATGCCTTGAATAGGTAGCCTGCAGAGTTCTGTCTCACTATCCAGGTCTGTGCCCAAAACTAATCGAGCTTCTAAAAATCCACCTTTCCAGAAACAAGTCTCTCACCGTTGCCACTTGTTATAGACCCCCCCACAGCCCCCAGCTGTGCCCTGGACACCATATGTGAATTGATTTCCCCAGTCTATCTTCTGAGTTCGTACTGTTAGGTGACCTAACCTGGGATATGCTTAACACCCCGGCCACCCTATGATCTAAACTAGATGCCCTCAATCTCACACAAATTATCAAGGAACCTACCAGGTACAACCCTAAATCCGTAATCATGGGCACCCTCTTAGATATCATCCTGACCAGCAGGTAACCTATGATGAAAATTACAGGCCTCATCTTTTTAAGTGGGAGAACTTGCACAATTGGTGGCCAACTAAATACTTTTTTGCCCCACTGTATATCTCACTGGTCACCCCCAAAGCCAACACCTCCTTTGGCTGCCTTTCCTTCCAGTTCTCTGCTGCCAATGACTGGAACGAATTGCAGAAATTACTGAAGCTGGAGACTTATAGCTCCCTCTCTAAATTTAAGCATCAGCTGTCAGAGCAGCTCACCGATCACTGTACCTGTACACAGCCAATCTGTAAATAACACACCCAACTACCTCATCCCCATATTGTTATTTATCTTCTTGCTCTTTTGCACCCCAGTATCTCTACTTGAACGTCATCTGCAAATCGATCACTCCAGTGTTAATGTTAAATTGTAATTATTTTGCCTCTATGGCCTACTTATTGCCTGACCTCTCTAATCTTCTACATTTGCACACACTGTATATAGATTTTATCTATTGTGTTATTGACTGTACGTTTGTTTATCCCATGTGTAACTCTGTTTTTGTTTTTGTCGCACTGCTTTGCTTTATCTTGGGCAGGTCACAGTTGTAAATGAGAACTAGTTATCAACTGACCTACCTGGTTATATAAAAGGTTAAATAAATAAAGACCAGGCTACTCCATGAGGTGATTATCCAGGTGTGTGTGGGGGGGGTCAGGGGTTAGACTCACGGCCTGAAGCTGAGGCTGTAGGGGGCGGCGGAGACCATCATCTGACTGAGAGCTGACACAACAACTAGGATGACGATGGGCAGCAGCTGGACAAAGAGCGCAAAGCCTCCCTGAAAATCACAACACACAGGTTAGTTAGACAACAACAACAACCTGACATGGTAAACTATACAGGTTAGTTAGACAACAACAACAACCTGACATGGTAAACTATACAGGTTAGTTAGACAACAACAACAACCTGACATGGTAAACTATACAGGTTAGTTAGACAACAACAATCTGACATGGTAAACTATACAGGTTAGTTAGACAACAACAATCTGACATGGTAAACTATACAGGTGAGTTAGACAACAACAATCTGACATGGTAAACTATACAGGTTAGTTAGACAACAACAACAATAACCTGACATGGTAAACTATACAGGTTAGTTAGACAACAACAACAATCTGACATGGTAAACTATACAGGTTAGTTAGACAACAACAATCTGACATGGTAAACTATACAGGTTAGTTAGACAACAACAATGACAAACTGACATGGTAAACTATACAGGTTAGTTAGACAACAACAACAACAACCTGACATGGTAAACTATACAGGTTGCTAGGACAAACAATAATCTGACATGGCAAGTAAACTATAATATGTTGTGCTTAGACAACAACAATCTGACATGATAAACTATACAGGTTAATAATGTACAAACAACTAATATGCAGAAAACTGAGCAGGTTAGTTAGGACAACAACAACAATAACCTGACATGGTAAACTATACAGGTTAGTTAGACAACAAACAACAATAACCTGACATGGTAAACTATACAGGTTAGTTAGACAACAACAATGACAAACTGACATGGTAAACTATACAGATTAGATTGACAACAACAAACAACCTGACATGGTAAACTATACAGGGTTTTTGGTAGACAACAACCTGACATGGTAAACCATACAGGTTAGTTAGACAACAACAACCTGACATGGTAAACCATACAGGTTAGTTGAACTAACAACAACAATCTGACATGGTAAACTATACAGGTTAGTTAGACAACTTCAAGCAACAAACCTGACGCTGGTAAACTCCCACATGGTAAACTATACAGGTTAGTTAGACAACAACAACAACCTGACATGGTAAACTATACAGGTTAGTTAGACAACAACAACACTGACATGGTAAACTATACAGGTTAGTTAGACAACAACAACCTGACATGGTAAACTATACAGGTTAGTTAGACAACAACAACAACCTGACATGGTAAACTATACAGGTTAGTTAGACAACAACAACAAACTGACATGGTAAACTATACAGGTTAGTTAGACAACAACAACCTGACATGGTAAACTATACAGGTTAGTTAGACAACAACAATGACAACCTGACATGGTAAACTATACAGGTTAGTTAGACAACAACAACCTGACATGGTAAACTATACAGGTTAGTTAGACAACAACAACAACCTGACATGGTAAACTATACAGGTTAGTTAGACAACAACAACCTGACATGGTAAACTATACAGGTTTAGTTAGACAACAACAACAAACTGACATGGTAAACTATACAGGTTAGTTAGAAACAACAACAACCTGACATGGTAAACTATACAGGTTAGTTAGACAACAACAATCAACTGACATGGTAAACTATACAGGTTAGTTAGACAACAACAACCTGACATGGTAAACTATACAGGTTAGTTAGACAACAACAA
>NW_025755951.1:0-7136 GCF_021184085.1 Oncorhynchus gorbuscha
AGGAAAAGGTACAAAAGTATCCACAGTAAAATGAGTTCTATATCGACATAACTTGAAAGGCTACTCAGCAAGGAAGAAGCCACAGCTCCAAAACCACCATAAAAAAGCCAGACTACGGTTTGCAACTGCACGTGGGGACAAAGATCGTACTTTTGGAGAAATGTCCTCTGGTCTGATGAAACAAAAATATAACTGTTTGGCCATAATGACCCTCTTTATGTTCGGAGGAAAAAGAGAGAGGCTTACAAGCCGAAGAATACCATCCCAACCGTAAAGCACGGAGGTGGCAGCATCATGTTGTGGGGGTGCTTTGCTGCAGGAGGGACTGGTGCACTTCACAAACTAGATGGCATCATGAGGTAGGAAGACACCAGTAAGGAAGGTAAAGCTTGGTTGCAAATGGGTCTTCCAAATGGACAATGACCCCAAGCATACTTCCAAAGTTGTGGAAAAATGGCAACAAAGTCAAGGTATTGGGAGTGGCCGTCACAAAGCCCTGACCTCAATCCTACAGATCATTTGTTGGCAGAACTGAAAAAGCGTGTGCGACTAAGGAGGCCTAAAAACCTGACTCAGTTACACCAGCTCTGTCAGGGGGAATGGGCTAAAATTCACCCAACTTATTGTGGGAAGCTTGTGGAAGGCTACCCAGAATGTTTGACCCAAGTTAAACAATTTAAAGGCAATGCTAGCAAATACTAATTGAGTGTATGTAAACTTCTGACCCACTGGGAATGTGATGAAAGAAATTAAAGCTGAAATAAATGATTCTCGCTAGTATTATTCTGACATTTCACATTCTTAAAATATAGTGGTGTCATGACGTTGCCTTCTTTGAGCACATCTCTCTCTCTCTCTCTCTCTCTCTCTCAGGCAGGTCATAAATTCCTGGAGGAGATTCGCTAGTATTATTCTGATATTTCACGTTCTTAAAATATAGTGGTGTCATGACGTTGCCTTCTTTCTTTGAGCACATCTCTCTCTTCTTCTCTCTCTCTCTCTCTTCTCTCTCTCTCTCTTCTTTGAGCATCTCTTCTTTGAGCACATCTTCTTTGAGCACATCTCTCTCTCTCTCTCTCTCTCTCTCTCTCTCTCTCTCTCTCTCTCTCTCTCTCTCTCTCTCTCTCTCTCTCTCTCTCTTCTTTGAGCACATCTCTCTTTTTTGAGCACATCTCTCTCTCTCTCTCTCTCTCTCTCTCTCTCTCTCTCTCTCTCTCTCTCTCTCTCTCTCCCCCTCTCTCTCTCTCTCTCTCTCTCTCTCTCTCTCTCTCTCTCTCTCTCTCTCTCTCTCTCTCTCTCTCTCTCTCTCTCTCTCTCTCTCTCTCTCTCTCTCTCTCTCTCTCTCTCTCTCTCTCTCTCTCAGGCAGGTCATAAATTCCTGGAGGAGATTCTTCCTAATGGCCAGACAGTATATAGAGAGACTGAGTTTTCATATAGAGAAGAAAGGAATTTCTTCCACCTCACAGAACTTGAGAACTGAATAATATTCATGTTCTGGAAAATGTATAAAAGGACGCTGAAGTAGCCAGCTACGAACTGGTCCATTTGGTACAATTTTGTGAAACTCATGAGACAATACATCCACATGACCATAACCCTGTTTATACAAGAGTCTCAGTTGTGAGGCTTGCATCTAATTGTAGTATAAAATGAATGAGTAAAGATGAAACTATTTGTGAAATGATGTGATGCTATATAATGATGTTAATGTGAGAGAATTGTATTTCTGTTTAAAGTTTCACTAAGTCATTGGCCTGCCCCCAGGAGCACAGACATGACCTGGCGTCATGGAACAGCCCTTTTCTATGTCCACTTCAGACTAAGCTTACCTCGATTAGCGAGAGGACTAAGGTTTGATAATAGACCATGCTTCTCTCAATTACGAGAGGGCTAAGGTTTGAGCCCATTGCTGAATTCTTAACCATACCACGTGGTTAAACTCTGAGACTATCTATATAAGAACAAGTCCTTGATACTAATTACTAGTCTGCAGCCAGGAATTCGGTATCATTAACATGGAACCGACAACCTTGACTTTATCTGTCTATAACAACATTGCTGAATGTTACTCTGAACTATCCATTCTAACCACGGCAGAGAGAAAGAGAGAGAGGGCGCACAATCTCTCCAACAGAAACAAACTTTCCAACAGATATCAAGACAACCCACTGAGCCTAAATATGTATAAGGATTGCAATTATTCCCCTTTTTTTCACCTTTATTTAACCAGGTAGGCGAGTTGAGAACAAGTTGTCATTTACAATTGCGACCTGGCCAAGATAAAGCAAAGCAGTTCGACACATACAACAACACCGAGTTACACATGGAGTAAAACAAACATACAGTCAATAATACAGTAGAAAAATAAGTCTATATACAATGTGAGCAAATGAGGTGAGATAAGGGAGGTAAAGGCAAAAGAAAAAGGCCATGGTGGCGAAGTAAATACAATATAACTGTAAGGGTTTTCCTGTGGTGAAGGAGAAGCGGACCAAAATGCAGCGTGGTGGTTATTCATGTTCTTTAATAAAGGAACTAGACATGAAATAACTAACAAAACAATAAATGTGCGAAAACCTAAACAGTCCTATCTGGTGCAAACACAGAGACAGGAACAATCACCCACAAACACACAGTGAAACCCAGGCTGCCTAAGTATGATTCTCAATCAGAGACAACTAATGACACCTGCCTCTGATTGAGAACCATACTAGGCCAGCTTATAGAAATACCCAAATCATAGAAAAACAAACATAGACTGCCACAACTGCGCCCTGACCATACTAAATAAATACAAAACAAAAGGAAATAAAGGTCAGAACGTGACAGTACCCCCAAAGGTGCGGACTCCAGCCGCAAAACCTTGACCTATAGGGGAGGGTCTGGGTGGGCGTCTGTCCGCGGTGGTGGCTCTGGCGCGGGACTCGGACCCCACTTCACCATTGTCTTAGTCCGCCTCATTGTCCGCCTCCGTGGCTCTCTAACCATGGCAACCCCTCTCAATGACCCCACTGGACAGAGGGGCAGCTCGGGACAGAGGGGCAGCTCGGGACAGAGGTGCAGCTGCTCGGGACAGAGGGGCTGCTCGGGACAGAGGTGCTACTGCTCGGGACAGAGGGGCAGCTGCCCAGGACAGAGGGGCTCTGACGCCTCTGGGCTGAGGGGCTCTGGCGCCTCTGGGCTGAGGGGCTCTGGCGACCCCTGGCTGACTGGCGCCACTGGCGGCCCCTGGCTGACTGGCGGCACTGGCGGCCCCTGGCTGACTGGCGGCACTGGCGGCTCCTGGCTGACTGGCGGCACTGGCGGCTCCTGGCAGACTGGCGGCACTGGCGGCTCCTGGCAGGCGGGCGGCACTGGCTGCTCCTGGCAGATGGGCGGCTCAGTCGGCGCTGGGCAGATGGGCGGCTCAGTCGGCGCTGGGCAGACGGGCGGCACAGGCGGCGCTGGGCAGACGGGCGGCTCAGGCGGCGCTGGGCAGACGGGTGGCTCAGGCGGCGCTGGGCAGACGGGTGGCTCAGATGGCGCTGGGCAGACGGGAAGCTCCGGCAACGCTGGAGAGGAAGACTCTGGCAGCGCTGGAGAGGCGAGGTGCACTGTAGGCCTGATGCGTGGTGCTGGCACTGGTGGTACTGGGCCGAGGACACGCACAGGAAGCCTGGTGCGGGGAGCTGCCACCAGAGGGCTGGTGTGTGGAGGTGGCACAGGATGGACCGGACCGTGAAGGCGTAGTGGAGATCTTGAGAGCAGGGCTGGCACCAACCACCCTGGCTGGATCTTCAGTCTAGCCCGGCAGATGTGAGGAGCTGAGATGTAGCGTACCGAGCTAAGCACGCGTACTGGGGACACCGTGCGTTCCACCACATAGCACGGTGCCTGACCAGTACCACGCCCGCCACGGTTAGCACTGCTAGGTGCACTGTAGCACTGAGCTGGCACAGGACGTGCAAGGCTAGGGAGGTGCACAGGAGGCCTGGTGCGTGAGGCTGGCACCATCTTCACCAGCCAACCTTACGCACCTCAGGGCGAGTATGGAGAGCTGACCCAGGTGTCATCAAATCCTCGACACGCTCCGTCGGGCGAATTCCGTGTCTCATGCACCAACACAGCAACTCCCTCATATCTCTCTCCTCCAATCTCCCCATTAACTCCTTCACCGTCTCTGCTTCGCTCACCTCCAACACCGGCTCTGGTTTCCTCCCTGGCTCCTTACGATAAACAGGGGGAGTTGGCTCAGGTCTGACTCCTGACTCTGCCACACTCTCCCTGTGCCCCCACCCAATACATTTTTGGGGCTGACTCTCTGACGCCGTGCTTGCGTCGCCAACCTCATTCCCATGGAAGGCGATCTTTTCCCGCCAGGATCTCCTCCCATGTGTAGCAACCCTTAGGAACTAGACATGAAATAACTAACAAAACAATAAATGTGCGAAAACCTAAACCATCCTATCTGGTGCAAACACAGAGACAGGAACAATCACCCACAAACACACAGTGAAACCCAGGCTACCTAAGTATGATTCTCAATCAGAGACAACTAATGACACCTGCCTCTGATTGAGAACCATATTAGGCCGAAACATAGAAATACCCAAATCATAGAAAACTCACGCCCTGACCATACTAAATAAATAGAAAAAAAGGAAATAAAGGTCAGAACGTGACAATAACAAGTAAAACACTGGATTGGTAGATTTGCAGTGAAAGAATGTGCAAAGTAGAGATATAAATAATGGGGTGCAAAGAGCTAAATAAATAAATACAGTAGGGGGAGAAGTAGTTGTTTGGGCTAAATTATAGATGGGCTATGTACAGGTGCAGTAATCTGTGAGCTGCTCTGACAGCTGGTGCTTAAAGCTAGTGAGGGAGATACGTGTTTCCAGTTTCAGAGATTTTTGTAGATCGTTCCAGTCATTGGCAGCAGAGAACTGGAAGGAGAGGTGGCCAAAGTAAGAAATGGTTTTGGGGGTGATCAGAGAGATATATCTGCTGGAGCGCGTGCTACAGGTGGGTTGGATGGGTGGAGAGCATGCATTTAGTTTTACTTGTATTTAAGAGCAATTGGAGGCCACGGAAGGAGAGTTGTATGGCATTGAAGCTTGCGTGGAGGGTTGTTAACACAGTGTTCAAAGAAGGGCCAGAAGGATACAGAATGGTGTCGTCTGCGTAGAGGTGGATCAGAGATTCACCAGCAGCAAGAGCGACATCATTGATGTATACAGAGAAGAGAGTCGGTCCAAGAATTGAACTCTGTGGCACCCTCATAGAGACTACTAGAGGCCCGGACAACAGGCCCTTCGATTTGACACACTGAACACTATCAGAAGAAGTTGGTGAACTAGGCGAGACAATCATTTGAGAAACCAAGGCTATCGAATCTGCCGATGAGGATGTGGTGATTGACAGAGTCGAAAGCCTTGGCCAGGTGAATGAATACGGCTGCACAGTATTGTTTCTTATCGATGGCGGTTAAGATATCATTTAGGACCTTGAGCGTGGCTGAGGTGGACCCATGACCAGCTCTGAAACCAGATTGCATAGCGGAGAAGGTATGGTGGGATCCAAAATGGTCGGTAATCTGTTTGTTGGCTTTCGAAGACCTTAGAAGGGCAGGGTAGCATAGATATAGGTCTGTAGCAGTTTGGGTCAAGAGGGTCCCCCCTTTCGAAGAGGGGGATGACCGCAGCTGCTTTCCAATCTTTGGGAATCTCAGACGACACGAAAGAGAGGTTGAACAGGCTAGTAATAGGGGTTGCAACAATTTCGGCAGATCATTTTAGAAAGAAAGGGTCCAGATTGTCAAGCCCGGCTGATTTGTAGGGGTCCAGATATGGCAGCTCTTTCAGAACATCAGCTGACTGGATTTGGGAGAAGGAGAAATGGGGAAGGCTTGGGCGAGTTGCTGTGGGGCGTGCAGTGCAGTTGACCGGGGTAGGGGTAGCCAGGTGGAAGGCATGGCCAGCCGTAGAAAAATGCTTATTGAAATTCTCAATTATAGTGGATTTATCGGTGGTGACAGTGTTTCCTATCCTCAGTGCAGTGGGCAGCCGGGAGGAGGTGTTCTTATTATCCATGGACTTTACAGTGTCCCAGAACTTTTTTGAGTTTTTGTTAGAGGAAGCAAATTTCTGCTTGAAAAAGCTAGCCTTGGCTTTTCTAACTGCCTGTGTTTCTTGGTTTCTAGCTTTCCCGAAAAGCTGTATATCATGTTTTTGTGTTGGTTAAGGGCAGTCAGGTCTGGAGAGAACCAAGGGCTATGTCTGTCCCTGGTTCTAAATTTCTTGAATGGGGCATGCTTATTTAAGATGGAAGGCATTTAAAACAAATAACCAGGCATCCTCTACTGACGGGATGAGATCAATATCCTTCCAGGATACCCCGGCCAGTTTGATTAGAAAGGCCTGCTCGCTGAATTGTTTCAGGGAGCGTTTGACAGTGATGAGTGGAGGTCGTTTGACCGCTGACCCATTACGGATGCAGGCAATGAGGCAGTGATCGCTGCGATCTTGGTTGAAAACAGCAGAGGTGAATTTAGAGGGTAGGTTGGTTAGGATGATATCTATGAGGGTCCCCGTGTTTACGGCTTTGGGGTGGTACCTGGTAGGTTCAATGATAATTTGTGTGAGATTGAGGGCATCAAGCTTAGATTGTAGGATGGCTGGGGTGTTAAGCATGTTCCAATTTAGGTCGCCTAGCAGCACGAGCTCTGAAGATAGATGGGGGGAAATCAGTTCACATATGGTGCCCAGAGCACAGCTGAGGGCAGAGGGTGGTCTATAGCAGGCGTCAACGGTGAGAGACTTGTTTTTAGAGCGGTGGATTTTTAAGAGTAGAAGTTCAAATTGTTTGGGTACAGACCTGGATAGTAGGACAGAACTCTGCAGGCTATCTTTGCAGTAGAATGCAACACCGCCTCCTTTGGCCGTTATATCTTGTCTGAAAATGTTGTTGTAAGGGATGGAGATTTCAGAATTTTTGGTGATCTTCCTAAGCCAGGATTCAGACATGGCTTGAACATCCGGGTTGGCAGAGTGTGCTAAAGCAGTGAATCAAACATACTTAGGGAGGAGGCTTCTAATGTTAACATGCATGAAACCAAGGCTATTGCGGTTACAGAAGTCATCAAAAGAGAGCGCCTG
>NW_025755952.1:0-7135 GCF_021184085.1 Oncorhynchus gorbuscha
CCTGTATCTCTGTAATGTGTCTCTGTAATGTATCTCTGTAATGTATCTCTGTAATGTATCTCTGTAATGTATCTGTAATGTGTCTCTGTAATGTATCTCTGTAATGTATCTCTGTATGTATCTCTGTAATGTGTCTCTGTAATGTATCTCTGTACGTGTCTCTGTAATGTATCTGTGTCTCTGTAATGTGTCTGTGTCTCTGTAATGCATTCTCTTTAATGTGTCTCTGTAATGTATCTCTGTAATGTATCTCTGTAATGTGTCTCTGTAATGTGTCTCTGTAATGCATCTCTGTAATGTGTCTGTGTCTCTGTAATGTATCTCTGTAATGTATCTCTGTAATGTATCTCTGTAATGTGTCTCTGTAATGTATCTCTGTGTGTCTGTAATGTAATGTATCTCTGTAATGTGTCTCTGTAATGTGTATCTCTGTAATGTATCTCTGTAATGTATCTCTGTATGCATCTCTGTATCTCTGTAATGTGTCTCTGTATCTCTGTAAATGCATCTCTGTAATGTATCTCTGTAATGTATGTCTGTGTCTCTGTAATGTATCTCTGTAATGTATCTCTGTAATGCATCTCTGTAATGTGTCTCTGTAATGCATCTCTGTAATGTATCTCTGTGTGTCTCTGTAATGTATCTCTGTAATGTGTCTCTGTAATGCATTCTGTAATGTGTCTCTGTAATGTATCTCTGTAATGTGTCTCTGTAATGTATCTCTGTAATGTGTCTCTGTAATGTATCTCTGTAATGTGTCTCTGTAATGTATCTCTGTAATGTAATCTCTGTAATGCATCTCTGTAATGTGTCTCTGTAATGTGTCTCTGTGTCTCTGTAATGTATCTCTGTAATGTGTCTCTGTAATGTGTCTCTGTAATGTATCTCTGTAATGTATCTCTGTAATGTGTCTGTAATGTGTCTCTGTAATGTATCTCTGTAATGTGTCTCTGTAATGTGTCTGTATCTCTGTAATGTATCTCTGTAATGTATCTCTGTAATGTATCTCTGTAATGTGTCTCTGTAATGTATCTCTGTAATGTATCTCTGTAATGTGTCTCTGTAATGTATCTCTGTAATGTATCTCTGTAATGTATCTCTGTAATGTATCTCTGTAATGTGTCTCTGTAATGTATCTCTGTAATGTATCTCTGTAATGTGTCTGTGTCTCTGTAATGTATCTCTGTAATGTATCTCTGTAATGTATCTCTGTAATGTATCTCTGTAATGTGTCTCTGTAATGTATCTCTGTAATGTATCTCTGTAATGTATCTCTGTAATGTGTCTGTGTCTCTGTAATGTATCTCTGTAATGTGTCTCTGTAATGTATCTCTGTAATGTGTCTCTGTAATGTATCTCTGTAATGTATCTCTGTAATGTGTCTGTGTCTCTGTAATGTATCTCTGTAATGTGTCTCTGTAATGTATCTCTGTAATGTATCTCTGTAATGTATCTCTGTAATGTATCTCTGTAATGTGTCTCTGTAATGTATCTCTGTAATGTATCTCTGTAATGTATCTCTGTAATGTGTCTGTGTCTCTGTAATGTATCTCTGTAATGTGTCTCTGTAATGTATCTCTGTAATGTATCTCTGTAATGTATCTCTGTAATGTATCTCTGTAATGTATCTCTGTAATGTGTCTGTGTCTCTGTAATGTATCTCTGTAATGTGTCTGTGTCTCTGTAATGTATCTCTGTAATGTATCTCTGTAATGTATCTCTGTAATGTGTCTCTGTAATGTATCTCTGTAATGTGTCTCTGTAATGTATCTCTGTAATGTATCTCTGTAATGTGTCTCTGTAATGTATCTCTGTAATGTATCTCTGTAATGTATCTCTGTAATGTATCTCTGTAATGTGTCTCTGTAATGTATCTCTGTAATGCATCTCTGTAATGCATCTCTGTAATGTGTCTGTGTCTCTGTAATGTATCTCTGTAATGTATCTCTGTAATGTATCTCTGTAATGTGTCTCTGTAATGTATCTCTGTAATGTGTCTCTGTAATGTATCTCTGTAATGTGTCTCTGTAATGTATCTCTGTAATGCATCTCTGTAATGTGTCTGTGTCTCTGTAATGTGTCTCTGTAATGTATCTCTGGAATGTGTCTGTGTCTCTGTAATGTGTCTCTGTAATGTATCTCTGTAATGTATCTCTGTAATGTGTCTCTGTAATGTATCTCTGTAATGTGTCTCTGTAATGTATCTCTGTAATGCATCTCTGTAATGTATCTCTGTAATGTGTCTCTGTAATGTATCTCTGTAATGTATCTCTGTAATGTGTCTCTGTAATGTGTCTCTGTAATGTGTCTCTGTAATGTATCTCTGTAATGTGTCTCTGTAATGTATGTGTCTCTGTAATGTATCTCTGTAATGTAATGCCCTGTAATGTATCTGTAATGTGTAATGTGTCTGTGTCTCTGTAATGTATCTCTGTAATGTGTCTCTGTAATGCATTCCTGTACGTATCTCTGTAATGTATCTCTGTATGTATCTCTGTAATGTGTCTCTGTAATGTATCTCTGTAATGTATCTCTGTAATGTGTCTCTGTAATGTATCTCTGTAATGTATCTCTGTAATGTATCTCTGTAATGTATCTCTGTAATGTGTCTCTGTAATGTATCTCTGTAATGTATCTCTGTAATGTGTCTGTGTCTCTGTAATGTATCTCTGTAATGCATCTCTGTAATGCATCTCTGTAATGTGTCTGTGTCTCTGTAATGTATCTCTGTAATGTATCTCTGTAATGTATCTCTGTAATGTATCTCTGTAATGTGTCTCTGTAATGTATCTCTGTAATGTATCTCTGTAATGTATCTCTGTAATGTGTCTGTGTCTCTGTAATGTATCTCTGTAATGTGTCTCTGTAATGTATCTCTGTAATGTATCTCTGTAATGTGTCTGTGTCTCTGTAATGTATCTCTGTAATGTGTCTCTGTAATGTATCTCTGTAATGTATCTCTGTAATGTATCTCTGTAATGTATCTCTGTAATGTATCTCTGTAATGTGTCTGTGTCTCTGTAATGTATCTCTGTAATGTGTCTCTGTAATGTATCTCTGTAATGTATCTCTGTAATGTGTCTCTGTAATGTATCTCTGTAATGCATCTCTGTAATGCATCTCTGTAATGTATCTCTGTAATGTATCTCTGTAATGTGTCCGTATATATATTGTATATAGCACCCTGTATATAGCCTCCACATTGACTCTGTACCGTAACACCCTGTATATAGCCTCCACATTGACTCTGTACCGTAATACCCTGTATATAGTCTCCACATTGACTCTGTACCGTAATACCATGTATATAGCCTCCACATTGACTCTGTACCGTAATACCCCGTATATAGCCTCCACATTTACTCTGTACCGTAATACCCTGTATATAGCCTCCACATTGACTCTGTACTGGTACCCCCTGTATATAGCCTCCACATTGACTCTGTACCGTAACACCCTGTATATAGCCTCCACATTGACTCTGTACCGGTACCCCCTGTATATAGTCTCCACATTGACTCTGTACCGTAATACCCCGTATATAGCCTCCACATTGACTCTGTACCGGTACCCCCTGTATATAGTCTCCACATTGACTCTGTACCGTAATACCCTGTATATAGCCTCCACATTGACTTTGTACCTGTACACACCCTGTATATAGCGACCACATTGACTCTGTACCGGCACGCCCTGTATATAGCCTCCCACATTGACTCACTGTAAGGTCTACTACACCTGTTGTATTCAGCATTTCACTGTAAGGTCTACTACACCTGTTGTATTCAGCATTCACTGTAAGGTCTACTACACCTGTTGTATTCAGCATTTCACTGTAGGTCTACTACAACCTGTGTATTCAGCATTTCACTGTAAGGTCTACTACACCTGTTGTATTCAGCATTTCACTGTAAGGTCTACTACACCTGTTGTATTCAGCATTTCACTGTCAGGTCTACTACAATCTGTTGTATTCAACATTTCACTGTAAGGTCTACTACACCTGTTGTATTCAGCATTTCACTGTAAGGTCTACTACACCTGTTGTATTCAGCATTTCACTGTAAGGTCTACTACACCTGTTGTATTCAGCATTTCACTGTCAGATCTACTACACCTGTTTTATTCAGCATTTCACTGTCAGGTCTACTACACCTGTTTTATTCAGCATTTCACTGTAAGGTTGTCACGCCTTGGTTATTGTATTTTGTGTTTTTGGTATAGGTTTGGGTAGGCCAGGGTTTGACATGGGTTTATTATGTTGTGTTTCATATTGGGGTTTGTAGTAATTGGGATTGTGTATGATTAGGGGTGTGTCTAGTTAGGCTTGGCTGCCTGAGGCGATTCTCAATCAGAGTCAGGTGCTTGTCGTTGTCTCTGATTGAGAAATGTATTTAGACAGCCTGACTTTCGCGTTGTATTTTGTGGGTGTTTGTTCCTGTCTCTGTGTAGTTGTTCACCAGATAGGCTGTAATAGGTTTCACGTTCCGTTTGTTGTTTTTGTATTTATTCAGTTATTTCATGTACCGCGATTATCTTCATTAAAGTCATGAGTAACCTACACGCTGCATTTCGGTCTGACTCTCTTCATACAACAGACGAGTGCAGGAGCCCGCCTGGGATTCCCTACAGCAATGCGAAGAGGGCTATAGACATATGGAGTCGAAACGTGCAGAGCGAAAACCGAAAGTAACGGGAAAGCGCAGAGAGAGAGTGGCCGAGTCAGGAGTCAGACCTGAGCCTACTCTCCCTGTTAATCATGAAGAGCAGTTGCAGTGGGAGAGGCTGCATCATTTGGAGATTTGGACATGGGAGGAGGAATTAGACGGAAAAGGACCCTGGGCGCAGCCGGGAGAATATCGCCGTCCCAAGGAGGAAATAGAAGCAGCTAAAGCGGAGAGGCGCAGGTATGAGGAGGCAGCACGGCGACGCGGTTGGAACCGGAAAGTCACCCCCAAAAAATTATTGGGGCTTAGGGAGAGTATGGCTGAGTCAGGAGATAGATCTGAGCCAACTCTCCTTGTTCATCGAGGAGCCAAGTAGGAGATCAGAACCAGCCAGTGTTAGAGGTGAGCGAAGCAGAGACTGTGAAGGAGTTAATGGGGAAAGTGGGCAGAGTAATGAGGGAGTTGCTAGCTTGGTGCTATAGATATAAAAATTTGTCCGACGGTTCGTGTCGGGGATTTGATAGCACCTGAGTTAGCGCTCTATACTCAACCTGAGGTGCGTGTTAGTCAGCTGGTGAAGTTGGTGCCAGCCTCACGCATCAGGCCTCCTGTGCACATCGCTAGCCTTGCACGTCCTGTGCCTACACTGCTCTCAAGATCTCCAGTACTCACGGTCTAGCCCATCCTGTGCCACCTCCACACACCAGTCCTCCGGTAGCAGCTCCCCGCACCAGGCTTCCTGTGTAGCGCCAGTACCACCAGTTCCAGCACCACGCACCAGGCCTCCAGTGCGCCTCGCCTGTTCAGCGCAGCCAGCGCTTTTCTCCTCTCCTGCGCTGTTGGAGTCTCCCGCCTGTTTAGCACAGCCAGAGCCCTTCTCCTCTCCTGCGCTGCCGGAGTCTCCAGTCTGCCCAGCGCCCCCAGTGCTCCCAGTCTGCCCAGTGCTCCCAGTCTGCCCAGCGCCGCCAGTGCTCCCAGTCTGCCCAGTGCTCCTGGTCTGCCCAGCGCCGCCAGTGCTCCCAGTCTGCCCAGTGCTCCCAGTCTGCCCAGCGCCGACAGTTGGCCCAGCGTCGCCAGTCTGCCAGGATCCGCCAGAAGTGCCAGTCTGCCAAGATCCGCCAGAAGTGCCAGTCTGCCAAGATCTTCTAGATCGGCCAGACAACCTGAATCATCCAGTTCCACCAGCCAGCCAGGATTT
Source organism: Oncorhynchus gorbuscha (assembly GCF_021184085.1). Classification (NCBI taxonomy): domain Eukaryota; kingdom Metazoa; phylum Chordata; class Actinopteri; order Salmoniformes; family Salmonidae; genus Oncorhynchus; species Oncorhynchus gorbuscha. The sequence goes on from NW_025755952.1 coordinate 5,866, forward strand.
ACCAGAGCCTACTACCTGCCTGAGCTTCCCTCAGTACTGAGCTTCTCTGCAGTACTGAGTTCCTCTCAGTACTGAGTTTCCTCTCGTACTGAGCTTCCTCTCAGTACTGGGCTGCCTCTCAGTACCGGGCTTCCCCCTCAGTACCGGGCTGCTTCGGTCCCGAGCTGCCCTCTGTCCCGAGCTGCCCCTCTGTCCTGAGAGATGCCCCTCTGTCCTGAGACGCCCTCTGTCCTGAGCTGCCCCTCAGTCCCGAGGCTGCCCCTCAGTCCCGAGCTGCCCCTCAGTCCCGGGCTGCCCCTCTGTCCCGAGATGCCCTCTGTCCCGAGCTGCCCGCTGTCCCGGGCTGCCCCTCTGTCCCGGGAAGCTGCCCCGCTGTCCCGGGCTGCCCTCTGTCCCAAGCTGCCCCTCTGTCCTGAGCTGCCCCTCTGTCCCGAGCTGCCCCTCGGGTCCCGAGCTGCCCCTCTGTCCCGAGCTGCCCCTCAGTTATGTGGGGATCGGTGAGACTATTAGGCCATGGTCGGCGGAGAAGGTGGATTATCCCAGGGCGAAGGGGAGGAACTAGACATTAATGGAGTGGGGTCCACGTCCCGAGCCGAACCGCCACCATGGACAGACGCCCACCCGGACCCCTATAGCCTCTTGAGGTGCGTCCGGGGAGTCCGCACCTTAGGGGGTTCTGTCACGCCTTGGTTATTGTATTTTGTGTTTTTGGTATAGGTTTGGGTAGGCCAGGGTTTGACATGGGTTTATTATGTTGTGTTTCATATTGGGGTTTGTAGTAATTGGGATTGTGTATGATTAGGGGTGTGTCTAGTTAGGCTTGGCTGCCTGGGGCGATTCTCAATCAGAGTCAGGTGCTTGTCGTTGTCTCTGATTGAGAAATGTATTTAGACAGCCTGACTTTCGCGTTGTAATTTGTGGGTGTTTGTTCCTGTCTCTGTGTAGTGTTCACCAGATAGGCTGTAATAGGTCTCACGTTCCGTTTAAAAAAAAAATTATTCAGTTATTTCATGTACTGCGATTTACTTCATTTAAGTCATGAGTAACCTACACGCTGCATTTCGGTCTGACTCTCTTCATACAACAGACGAACGACGTTACTAAGGTATACTACATCTGTTGTATTCAGCATTTCACTGTCAGGTCTACTACACCTGTTGTATTCAGCATTTCACTGTCAGGTCTACTACACCTGTTGTATTCAGCATTTCACTGTAAGGTCTACTACACCTGTTGTATTCAGCATTTCACTGTAAGGTCTACTACACCT
>NW_025755953.1:0-7129 GCF_021184085.1 Oncorhynchus gorbuscha
AGGCTAGGTTGAGGACGCTCCTTAGGCTAGGTTGAGGAGTGATCCCTTAGGGCTAGGTTGAGGTGTGATCCCTTAGGCTAGGTTGAGGTGTGACCCTTAGGCTAGGTTGAGGTGTGACCCCTTAGGGCTAGGTTGAGGTGTGACCCCTTAGGCTAGGTTGAGGAGTGATCCCTTAGGGCTAGGTTGAGGAGTGATCCCTTAGGCTAGGTTGAGGAGTGATCCCTAGGGCTAGGCTGAGGAGTGATCCCTTAGGCTAGGTTGAGGAGTGATCCCTTAGGCTAGGTTGAGGAGTGATCCTGTGGGCTAGGTTGAGGAGTGATCCCTTAGGCTAGGTTGAGGAGTGATCCCTTAGGCTAGGTTGAGGAGTGACCCCTTAGGCTAGGTTGAAGAGTGACCCTTAGGCTAGGTTGAGGAGTGACCCCTTAGGCTAGGTTGAGGTGTGACCCCTTAGGCTAGGTTGACCCCTTAGGCTAGGTTGAGGTGTGATCCCTTAGGCTAGGTTGAGGAGTGACCCCTTAGGCTAGGTTGAGGTGTGACCCCTTAGGCTAGGTTGAGGTGTGATCCCTTAGGCTAGGTTGAGGAGTGACCCCTTAGGCTAGGTTGAGGTGTGACCCCTTAGGCTAGGTTGACCCCTTAGGCTAGGTTGAGGAGTGATCCCTTAGGCTAGGTTGAGGAGTAGGCTAGGTTGAGGAGTGATCCCTTAGGCTAGGTTGAGGAGTGATCCCTTAGGCTAGGTTGAGGAGTGATCCCTTAGGCTAGGTTGAGGAGTGATCCCTTAGGCTAGGTTGAGGTGTGATCCCTTAGGCTAGGTTGAGGTGTGATCCCTTAGGCTAGGTTGAGGAGTGATCCCTTAGGCTAGGTTGAGGAGTGACCCCTTAGGCTAGGTTGAGGGCACCCTTAGGCTAGGTTGAGGAGTGACCCCTTAGGCTAGGTTGAGGAGTGACCCCTTAGGCTAGGTTGAGGTGTGACCCCTTAGGCTAGGTTGACCCCTTAGGCTAGGTTGAGGTGTGATCCCTTAGGCTAGGTTGAGGAGTGACCCCTTAGGCTAGGTTGAGGTGTGACCCCTTAGGCTAGGTTGACCCCTTAGGCTAGGTTGAGGAGTGATCCCTTAGGCTAGGTTGAGGAGTAGGCTAGGTTGAGGTGTGATCCCTTAGGCTAGGTTGAGGAGTGACCCCTTAGGCTAGGTTGACCCCTTAGGCTAGGTTGAGGTGTGATCCCTTAGGCTAGGTTGAGGAGTGACCCCTTAGGCTAGGTTGAGGAGTGATCCCTTAGGCTAGGTTGAGGAGTGATCCCTTAGGCTAGGTTGAGGTGTGACCCCTTAGGCTAGGTTGAGGAGTAGGCTAGGTTGAGGAGTGATCCCTTAGGCTAGGTTGAGGAGTAGGCTAGGTTGAGGAGTGATCCCTTAGGCTAGGTTGAGGAGTGATCCCTTAGGCTAGGTTGAGGTGTGACCCCTTAGGCTAGGTTGAGGTGTGACCCCTTAGGCTAGGTTGAGGTGTGACCCCTTAGGCTAGGTTGAGGAGTGATCCCTTAGGCTAGGTTGAGGAGTGATCCCTTAGGCTAGGTTGAGGAGTGATCCCTTAGGCTAGGTTGAGGAGTGATCCCTTAGGCTAGGTTGAGGAGTGATCCCTTAGGCTAGGTTGAGGAGTGATCCCTTAGGCTAGGTTGAGGAGTGATCCCTTAGGCTAGGTTGAGGAGTGACCCCTTAGGCTAGGTTGAGGTGTGACCCCTTAGGCTAGGTTGAAGAGTAGGCTAGGTTGAGGAGTGACCCCTTAGGCTAGGTTGAGGTGTGACCCCTTAGGCTAGGTTGACCCCTTAGGCTAGGTTGAGGTGTGATCCCTTAGGCTAGGTTGAGGAGTGACCCCTTAGGCTAGGTTGAGGTGTGACCCCTTAGGCTAGGTTGACCCCTTAGGCTAGGTTGAGGTGTGATCCCTTAGGCTAGGTTGAGGAGTGACCCCTTAGGCTAGGTTGAGGTGTGACCCCTTAGGCTAGGTTGAGGAGTGACCCCTTAGGCTAGGTTGAGGAGTGATCCCTTAGGCTAGGTTGAGGAGTAGGCTAGGTTGAGGAGTGATCCCTTAGGCTAGGTTGAGGAGTGATCCCTTAGGCTAGGTTGAGGAGTAGGCTAGGTTGAGGAGTGATCCCTTAGGCTAGGTTGAGGAGTGATCCCTTAGGCTAGGTTGAGGAGTGATCCCTTAGGCTAGGTTGAGGTGTGATCCCTTAGGCTAGGTTGAGGTGTGATCCCTTAGGCTAGGTTGAGGAGTGACCCCTTAGGCTAGGTTGAGGTGTGACCCCTTAGGCTAGGTTGACCCCTTAGGCTAGGTTGAGGTGTGATCCCTTAGGCTAGGTTGAGGAGTGACCCCTTAGGCTAGGTTGAGGTGTGACCCCTTAGGCTAGGTTGACCCCTTAGGCTAGGTTGAGGAGTGATCCCTTAGGCTAGGTTGAGGAGTAGGCTAGGTTGAGGTGTGATCCCTTAGGCTAGGTTGAGGAGTGACCCCTTAGGGCTAGGTTGAGGTGTGACCCCTTAGGCTAGGTTGACCCCTTAGGCTAGGTTGAGGTGTGATCCCTTAGGCTAGGTTGAGGAGTGACCCTTAGGCTAGGTTGAGGAGTGATCCCTTAGGCTAGGTTGAGGAGTGATCCCTTAGGCTAGGTTGAGGAGTGATCCCTTAGGCTAGGTTGAGGAGTGATCCCTTAGGCTAGGTTGAGGAGTGATCCCTTAGGCTAGGTTGAGGAGTGATCCCTTAGGCTAGGTTGAGGAGTGATCCCTTAGGCTAGGTTGAGGAGTGACCCCTTAGGCTAGGTTGAAGAGTAGGCTAGGTTGAGGAGTGACCCCTTAGGCTAGGTTGAGGAGTGACCCCTTAGGCTAGGTTGAGGAGTGACCCCTTAGGCTAGGTTGAGGAGTGACCCCTTAGGCTAGGTTGAGGTGTGACCCCTTAGGCTAGGTTGAAGAGTAGGCTAGGTTGAGGAGTGACCCCTTAGGCTAGGTTGAGGAGTGACCCCTTAGGCTAGGTTGAGGAGTGACCCCTTAGGCTAGGTTGAGGAGTGACCCCTTAGGCTAGGTTGAGGTGTGACCCCTTAGGCTAGGTTGACCCCTTAGGCTAGGTTGAGGTGTGATCCCTTAGGCTAGGTTGAGGAGTGACCCCTTAGGCTAGGTTGAGGTGTGACCCCTTAGGCTAGGTTGACCCTTAGGCTAGGTTGAGGTGTGATCCCTTAGGCTAGGTTGAGGAGTGACCCCTTAGGCTAGGTTGAGGTGTGACCCCTTAGGCTAGGTTGACCCCTTAGGCTAGGTTGAGGAGTGATCCCTTAGGCTAGGTTGAGGAGTAGGCTAGGTTGAGGAGTGATCCCTTAGGCTAGGTTGAGGAGTGATCCCTTAGGCTAGGTTGAGGAGTGATCCCTTAGGCTAGGTTGAGGTGTGATCCCTTAGGCTAGGTTGAGGTGTGATCCCTTAGGCTAGGTTGAGGTGTGATCCCTTAGGCTAGGTTGAGGAGTGATCCCTTAGGCTAGGTTGAGGAGTGACCCCTTAGGCTAGGTTGACCCTTAGGCTAGGTTGAGGGTGACCCTTAGGCTAGGTTGAGGAGTGACCCTTAGGCTAGGTTGAGGTGTGACCCCTTAGGCTAGGTTGACCCCTTAGGCTAGGTTGAGGTGTGATCCCTTAGGCTAGGTTGAGGAGTGACCCCTTAGGCTAGGTTGAGGTGTGACCCCTTAGGCTAGGTTGACCCTTAGGCTAGGTTGAGGAGTGATCCCTTAGGCTAGGTTGAGGAGTAGGCTAGGTTGAGGTGTGATCCCTTAGGCTAGGTTGAGGAGTGACCCCTTAGGCTAGGTTGAGGTGTGACCCCTTAGGCTAGGTTGACCCCTTAGGCTAGGTTGAGGTGATCCTTAGGCTAGGTTGAGGTGTGATCCCTTAGGCTAGGTTGAGGAGTGACCCCTTAGGCTAGGTTGAGGAGTGATCCCTTAGGCTAGGTTGAGGAGTGATCCCTTAGGCTAGGTTGAGGTGTGACCCCTTAGGCTAGGTTGAGGAGTAGGCTAGGTTGAGGAGTGATCCCTTAGGCTAGGTTGAGGAGTAGGCTAGGTTGAGGAGTGATCCCTTAGGCTAGGTTGAGGAGTGATCCCTTAGGCTAGGTTGAGGTGACCCTTAGGCTAGGTTGAGGTGTGACCCCTTAGGCTAGGTTGAGGAGTGACCCCTTAGGCTAGGTTGAGGTGTGACCCCTTAGGCTAGGTTGAGGTGTGACCCCTTAGGCTAGGTTGAGGAGTGATCCCTTAGGCTAGGTTGAGGAGTGATCCCTTAGGCTAGGTTGAGGAGTGATCCCTTAGGCTAGGTTGAGGAGTGATCCCTTAGGCTAGGTTGAGGAGTGATCCCTTAGGCTAGGTTGAGGAGTGATCCCTTAGGCTAGGTTGAGGAGTGACCCCTTAGGCTAGGTTGAGGTGTGACCCCTTAGGCTAGGTTGAAGAGTAGGCTAGGTTGAGGAGTGACCCCTTAGGCTAGGTTGAGGTGTGACCCCTTAGGCTAGGTTGACCCCTTAGGCTAGGTTGAGGTGTGATCCCTTAGGCTAGGTTGAGGAGTGACCCCTTAGGCTAGGTTGAGGTGTGACCCCTTAGGCTAGGTTGACCCCTTAGGCTAGGTTGAGGTGTGATCCCTTAGGCTAGGTTGAGGAGTGACCCCTTAGGCTAGGTTGAGGTGTGACCCCTAGGCTAGGCTGAGGTGTGACCCTTAGGCTAGGTTGAGGAGTGATCCCTTAGGCTAGGGTTGGAGGAGGATCCCTTAGGCTAGGTTGAGGAGTGATCCCTTAGGCTAGGTTGAGGAGTGATCCCTTAGGCTAGGTTGAGGAGTGATCCCTTAGGCTAGGTTGAGGAGTGATCCCTTAGGCTAGGTTGAGGTGTGATCCCTTAGGCTAGGTTGAGGTGTGATCCCTTAGGCTAGGTTGAGGAGTGATCCCTTAGGCTAGGTTGAGGAGTGACCCCTAGGCTAGGTTGACCCTTAGGCTAGGTTGAGGAGTGACCCCTTAGGCTAGGTTGAGGAGTGACCCCTTAGGGCTAGGTTGAGGTGTGACCCCTTAGGCTAGGTTGACCCCTTAGGCTAGGTTGAGGTGTGATCCCTTAGGCTAGGTTGAGGAGTGACCCCTTAGGCTAGGTTGAGGTGTGACCCCTAGGGCTAGGTTGACCCCTTAGGCTAGGTTGAGGAGTGATCCCTTAGGCTAGGTTGAGGAGTAGGCTAGGTTGAGGTGTGATCCCTTAGGCTAGGTTGGAGGAGTGACCCTTAGGCTAGGTTGAGGTGTGACCCCTTAGGCTAGGTTGACCCCTTAGGCTAGGTTGAGGTGTGATCCCTTAGGCTAGGTTGAGGAGTGACCCCTTAGGCTAGGTTGAGGAGTGATCCCTTAGGCTAGGTTGAGGAGTGATCCCTTAGGCTAGGTTGAGGAGTGATCCCTTAGGCTAGGTTGGAGGAGTGATCCCTTAGGCTAGGTTGAGGAGTGATCCCTTAGGGCTAGGTTGAGGTGAACCCTTAGGCTAGGTTGAGGAGTGATCCCTTAGGCTAGGTTGAGGAGTGATCCCTTAGGCTAGGTTGAGGTGTGACCCCTTAGGCTAGGTTGAGGTGTGATCCCTTAGGCTAGGTTGAGGAGTGATCCCTTAGGCTAGGTTGAGGTGTGACCCCTTAGGCTAGGTTGAGGAGTGACCCCTTAGGCTAGGTTGAGGAGTGATCCCTTAGGCTAGGTTGAGGAGTGATCCCAGCTTGAGGAGTGATCCCTAGGCTAGGTTGAGGAGTGATCCCTTAGGCTAGGTTGAGGAGTGATCCCTTAGGCTAGGTTGAGGAGTGATCCCTTAGGCTAGGTTGAGGAGTGATCCCTTAGGCTAGGTTGAGGAGTGACCCCTTAGGCTAGGTTGAGGTGTGACCCCTTAGGCTAGGTTGAAGAGTAGGCTAGGTTGAGGAGTGACCCCTTAGGCTAGGTTGAGGTGTGACCCCTTAGGCTAGGTTGAGGATGACCCCTTAGGCTAGGTTGAGGAGTGATCCCTTAGGCTAGGTTGAGGAGTGACCCCTTAGGCTAGGTTGAGGTGTGACCCCTTAGGCTAGGTTGAGAGACCTAGGCTAGGTTGAGGAGTGATCCCTTAGGCTAGGTTGAGGAGTGACCCCTTAGGCTAGGTTGAGGAGTGACCCCTTAGGGCTAGGTTGAGGAGTGATCCCTTAGGCTAGGTTGAGGGCTAGGTAGGAGTGACCCCTTAGGCTAGGTTGAGGTGTGATCCCTTAGGCTAGGTTGAGGAGTGATCCCTTAGGCTAGGTTGAGGAGTGATCCCTTAGGCTAGGTTGAGGAGTAGGCTAGGTTGAGGAGTGATCCCTTAGGCTAGGTTGAGGAGTGATCCCTTAGGCTAGGTTGAGGAGTGATCCCTTAGGCTAGGTTGAGGAGTGATCCCTTAGGCTAGGTTGAGGAGTGATCCCTTAGGCTAGGTTGAGGAGTGATCCCTTAGGCTAGGTGACATAGGCAGGTTGAGGTGATCCCTTAGGCTAGGTTGAGGAGTGATCCCTTAGGCTAGGTTGAGGAGTGATCCCTAGGCTAGGTTGAGGTGATGACTAGGCTGGGTTGAGGAGTGATCCCTTAGGCTAGGTTGAGGAGTGATCCCTTAGGCTAGGTTGAGGAGTGATCCCTTTAGGCTAGGTTGAGGAGTGATCCCTTAGGCTAGGTTGAGGAGTGATCCCTTAGGCTAGGTTGAGGAGTGATCCCTTAGGCTAGGCTGAGGAGTGATCCTTAGGGCTGGCTGAGGTGACCTCAGGCTAGGTTGAGGAGTGATCCCTAGCTAGGTTGAGGAGTAGGCTAGGTTGAGGAGTGATCCCTTAGGCTAGGTTGAGGAGTGATCCCTTAGGCTAGGTTGAGGAGTGATCCCTTAGGCTAGGTTGAGGAGTGATCCCTTAGGCTAGGTTGAGGAGTGATCCCTTTAGGCTAGGTTGAGGAGTGATCCCTTAGGCTAGGTTGAGGAGTGACCCTTAGGCTAGGTTGAGGAGTGATCCCTTAGGCTAGGTTGAGGAGTGATCCCTTAGGGCTAGGTTGAGGAGTGATCCCTTAGGCTAGGTTGAGGAGTAGGCTAGGTTGAGGAGTGATCCCTTAGGCTAGGTTGAGGAGTGATCCCTTAGGCTAGGGTTGAGGAGTGA
>NW_025755954.1:0-7128 GCF_021184085.1 Oncorhynchus gorbuscha
GAGCAAACACCAAGCCATGAGGTCGAAGGAATTGCCCGTAGAGCTCCGGGACAGGATTGTGTCGAGGCACAGAACTGGGAAAGGGTGCCAAAAATTTCTGTAGCATTGAAGGTCCCCAAGAACACAGTGGCCTCCATCATTCTTAAATGGAAGAAGTTTAGAGCCACCAAGACTCTTCCTAGAGCGGGCCGACTGGGGGAGAATGGCCTTGGTCAGGGAAGTGATCAAGAACCCAATGGTCACTCTGACAGAGCTCTATTATGGTAGAGTGGCCAGACGAAGCCACTCCTCAGTAAATGGCACATGACAGCCCACTTGAAGTTTGCCAAAAGACACCTAAAGGACTCTCAGACCATCTGAAACAATATTCTCTGGTCTGATGAAACCAAGATTTAACTATTTTACCTGAATGCCAAGTGGAAACCTGGCACCATCCCTACAATGAAGCATGGTGGTGACAGCGTCATGCTGTGGGGATGTTTTTCAGCAGCAGGGACTGGGAGACTAGTCAGGATCGAGGGAAAGATGAATGGAGCAAAGTACAGAGAGATCCTTGATGAAAACCTGCTCCAGAGCACTCAGGACCTCAGACTGGTTCACCTTCCAACAGGACAATGACCCTAAGCACACAGCCAAGACAAAGCAGGAATTGCTTCTGGTCAAGTCTCAGAATGTGCTTGAGTGGCCCAGCCAGAGCCCAGACTGGAACCCGATCGAACATCTCTGGAGAGACCTTAAAATAGCTGTTCAGCAATGCTCCCCATCCAACCTGACAGAGTTTGAGAGGATCTTCAGAGAAGATTGGGAGAAACTCCCCAAGTACAGGTGTGCCAAGCTTGTAGCGTCATACCCAAGAAGACTCAAGGCTGTAATCTCTGCCAAAGGTTCTTCAACAAAGTACTGAGTAAAGGGTCTGAATACTTATGTAAATGTGATATTTCAGATAGATTTTTTTATAAATGTGCAAAGAGAGAGAAAAACCTGTTTTTTGCTTTGTCGGGGGGCAATTGAATCCATTTTAGAATCCATTCTGTATGAGGTCTGTTATTCAATTGGTGGATTATATTCAAAACAAACAGCTGTCAACACAAAGGTGTGTGTAACTTTTGAATATAATTGGTTCTAAAAATGATAAATTGAAATGATACACACCTGCATTTGTACAAATTATAGATATAATATTGTTTTCACTGCAATATGGAACTCTTTTCTAGGGAGCTTCCTCTGGTAAAAAGTACACATTTGTGATGATGACTCACGGCAAGTATGAGAAGGTTGCCGTCGGTGATGATGATTACAACGAGCACACAAACAGGAAACCAAGTAAGACTCACTTACATCCCATATTTACTTTTGTTTAAATTGGCAGCTTTGGATGTGTAGTTGTTGGCTTTGTGTCAAAACAATCCCATTCATCTGTTAGTAATGTATCATCATGTCTGTCCAGGAGAGAGAGGTCTGTTAGTAATGTATCATCATGTCTGTCCAGGAGGGAGAGGTCTGTTAGTAATGTATCATCATGTCTGTCCAGGAGGGAGAGGTATGTTAGTAATGTATCATCATGTCTGTCCAGGAGGGAGAGGTCTGTTAGTAATGTATCATCATGTCTGTCCAGGAGAGAGAGAGAGGTCTGTTAGTAATGTATCATCATGTCTGTCCAGGAGAGAGAGAGGTCTGTTAGTAATGTATCATCATGTCTGTCCAGGAGAGAGAGAGGTCTGTTAGTAATGTATCATCATGTCTGTCCAGGAGAGAGAGAGAGGTCTGTTAGTAATGTATCATCATGTCTGTCCAGGAGAGAGAGAGGTCTGTTAGTAATGTATCATCATGTCTGTCCAGGAGAGAGAGAGAGGTCTGTTAGTAATGTATCATCATGTCTGTCCAGGAGAGAGAGAGGTCTGTTAGTAATGTATCATCATGTCTGTCCAGAGAGAGAGAGAGAGGTCTGTTCAGTAATCCAGAGAGAGAGAGAGAGGTCTGTAGTAATGTATCATCATGTCTGTCCAGGAGAGAGAGAGAGGTCTGTTAGTAATGTATCATCATGTCTGTCCAGGAGGGAGAGGTCTGTTAGTAATGTATCATCATGTCTGTAAGGTCTGTAGTAATGTATCATGTCTGTCCAGAGAGAGAGAGAGGTCTGTTAGTAATGTATCATCATGTCTGTCCAGGAGAGAGAGAGAGAGAGGTCTGTTAGTAATGTATCATCATGTCTGTCCAGGAGAGAGAGAGAGAGGTCTGTTAGTAATGTATCATCATGTCTGTCCAGGAGAGAGAGAGAGAGAGGTCTGTTAGTAATGTATCATCATGTCTGTCCAGGAGAGAGAGAGAGAGGTCTGTTAGTAATGTATCATCATGTCTGTCCAGGAGAGAGAGGTCTGTTAGTAATGTATCATCATGTCTGTCCAGGAGAGAGAGAGAGGTCTGTTAGTAATGTATCATCATGTCTGTCCAGGAGAGAGAGAGAGGTCTGTTAGTAATGTATCATCATGTCTGTCCAGAGAGAGAGAGAGAGGTCTGTTAGTAATGTATCATCATGTCTGTCCAGAGAGAGAGAGGTCTGTTAGTAATGTATCATCATGTCTGTCCAGAGAGAGAGAGAGAGGTCTGTTAGTAATGTATCATCATGTCTGTCCAGGAGAGAGGAGAGAGAGGTCTGTTAGTAATGTATCATCATGTCTGTCCAGGAGAGAGAGAGAGGTCTGTTAGTAATGTATCATCATGTCTGTCCAGGAGGGAGAGGTCTGTTAGTAATGTATCATCATGTCTGTCCAGGAGAGAGAGAGAGGTCTGTTAGTAATGTATCATCATGTCTGTCCAGGAGAGAGAGAGGTCTGTTAGTAATGTAATCATCATGTCTGTCCAGGAGAGAGAGAGAGAGGTCTGTTAGTAATGTATCATCATGTCTGTCCAGGAGAGAGAGAGAGAGGTCTGTTAGTAATGTATCATCATGTCTGTCCAGGAGAGAGAGAGAGAGAGAGGTCTGTTAGTAATGTATCATCATGTCTGTCCAGGAGAGAGAGAGAGGTCTGTTAGTAATGTATCATCATGTCTGTCCAGGAGAGAGAGGGAGAGGTCTGTTAGTAATGTATCATCATGTCTGTCCAGGAGAGAGAGAGAGGTCTGTTAGTAATGTATCATCATGTCTGTCCAGGAGAGAGAGAGGTCTGTTAGTAATGTATCATCATGTCTGTCCAGGAGAGAGAGAGAGGTCTGTTAGTAATGTATCATCATGTCTGTCAGGAGAGAGAGAGAGGTCTGAGAGAGAGAGAGAGAGGTCTGTTAGTAATGTATCATCATGTCTGTCCAGAGAGAGAGAGAGGTCTGTTAGTAATGTATCATCATGTCTGTCCAGGAGAGAGAGGTCTGTTAGTAATGTATCATCATGTCTGTCCAGGAGAGAGAGAGAGAGGTCTGTTAGTAATGTATCATCATGTCTGTCCAGGAGAGAGAGAGAGGTCTGTTAGTAATGTATCATCATGTCTGTCCAGGAGAGAGAGAGAGGTCTGTTAGTAATGTATCATCATGTCTGTCCAGGAGGGAGAGGTCTGTTAGTAATGTATCATCATGTCTGTCCAGGAGAGAGAGAGAGGTCTGTTAGTAATGTATCATCATGTCTGTCCAGGAGAGAGAGAGGTCTGTTAGTAATGTAATCATCATGTCTGTCCAGGAGAGAGAGAGAGGTCTGTTAGTAATGTATCATCATGTCTGTCCAGGAGAGAGAGAGAGAGGTCTGTTAGTAATGTATCATCATGTCTGTCCAGGAGAGAGAGAGAGAGAGAGGTCTGTTAGTAATGTATCATCATGTCTGTCCAGGAGAGAGAGAGAGAGGTCTGTTAGTAATGTATCATCATGTCTGTCCAAGAGAGAGAGAGAGGTCTGTTAGTAATGTATCATCATGTCTGTCCAGGAGAGAGAGAGAGGTCTGTTAGTAATGTATCATCATGTCTGTCCAGAGAGAGAGAGAGGTCTGTTAGTAATGTATCATCATGTCTGTCCAGGAGAGAGAGAGAGGTCTGTTAGTAATGTATCATCATGTCTGTCCAGGAGAGAGAGGTCTGAGAGATCATGGTCTGTTAGTAATGTATCATCATGTCTGTCCAGAGAGAGAGAGAGGTCTGTTAGTAATGTATCATCATGTCTGTCCAGGAGAGAGAGAGGTCTGTTAGTAATGTATCATCATGTCTGTCCAGAGAGAGAGAGAGAGGTCTGTTAGTAATGTATCATCATGTCTGTCCAGTAATGTATCATCATGTCTGTCCAGAGAGAGAGAGGTCTGTTAGTAATGTATCATCATGTCTGTCCAGAGAGAGAGAGAGGTCTGTTAGTAATGTATCATCATGTCTGTCCAGAGAGAGAGAGAGAGGTCTGTTAGTAATGTATCATCATGTCTGTCCAGAGAGAGAGAGAGGTCTGTTAGTAATGTATCATCATGTCTGTCCAGGAGGGAGAGGTCTGTTAGTAATGTATCATCATGTCTGTCCAGGAGGGAGAGGTCTGTTAGTAATGTATCATCATGTCTGTCCAGGAGAGAGAGGGAGAGGTCTGTTAGTAATGTATCATCATGTCTGTCCAGGAGAGAGAGGGAGAGGTCTGTTAGTAATGTATCATCATGTCTGTCCAGGAGAGAGAGAGAGGTCTGTTAGTAATGTATCATCATGTCTGTCCAGGAGGGAGAGGTCTGTTAGTAATGTATCATCAGAGGTCTGTTAGTTGCAATTCTATGGTATTTACTAGTAGTTCCTTAGCAGTCACGCCTTGGCATGCAACCAAGTGATTGGGATTCTCTTCTACTATATGACAGTACTAGATCTTAGACTAGTAGTACTAGATCTACCAGTACTAGATCTACCAGTACTAGATCTTAGACTAGTAGTACTAGATCGTAGACTAGCAGTACTAGATCTACCAGTACTAGATCATATACTAGCAGTACTAGATCTACCAGTACTAGATCTACCAGTACTAGATCGTAGACTAGCTGTACTAGATCTTAGACTAGCAGTACTAGATCTTAGACTAGCAGTACTAGATCTACCAGTACTAGATCTACCAGTACTAGATCTACCAGTACTAGATCATAGACTAGCAGTACTAGATCTACCAGTACTAGATCTACCAGTACTAGATCGTAGACTAGCTGTACTAGATCTTAGACTAGCAGTACTAGATCTTAGACTAGCAGTACTAGATCTACCAGTACTAGATCTACCAGTACTAGATCTACCAGTACTAGATCATAGACTAACGGTCATCTCTCAATCAACTAGGAACTAATGTGTCACAAACCACATCAATAATGGTACATGACTAAATAAAAACCACAGGAAAATGATAGAACAGCGTAGAGTTTACTCCAATGTAAACATGTAGACAATAAGCAATAATTGAGTTAATCACACGACTGGCAACAGCATTCTATACTGGACACGTCTATACAAAATAATGTCCCGTATATACAATCAATACAGGTTTTTCCTTCAGTTTTGACCCCCGGCGCCACATTCGTTTTTATTACTGCACACTTTTGAGACGAGCCAATTCTATTTCAACAAGTCTAAAGCAGCAGTGTGGTTATGGTTGGCTCACGGGGACACACCCCCGTTATTTATCCATGAGAAATGATTTCATTAAACAAAGACCTGAGAAGCATCAGATAGCTATAACAAAAATAGACATCTTAAATAAAAAAAATATTCCACAAATTCTCAAAAGTTCCTTACAGAAGAATAAACCTTTAAACCTTAAACAACATGTTTTAATGCTCATTATATCTATTCCAGCAACAAAATTATCAAAAGCTTATTTTAAAACACCAACTGTGTCTTTGTCATTTAACAAATTAACTTTCAGTGTCACTTATCTACTTAACTTCCTGTATCACGATGATCCTTCTGTAGTTTATTGCACAGCTTCCTGTATCACGATGACCCTTCTGTAGTTTATTACACGGCTTCCTGTATCACGATGACCCTTCTGTAGTTTACTACACAGCTTCCTGTATCACGATGACCCTTCTGTAGTTTATTACACAGCTTCCTGTATCACGATGACCCTTCTGTAGTTTATTACACAGCTTCCTGTAGTTTTATTACACAGCTTCCTGTATCACGATGACCCTTCTGTAGTTTATTACACAGCTTCCTAGTTTATCAGCTTCCGATGACCCTTCTGTAGTTTATTACACAGCTTCCTGTATCACGATGACCCTTCTGTAGTTTATTACACAGCTTCCTGTATCACGATGACCCTTCTGTAGTTTATTACACAGCTTCCTGTATCACGATGACCCTTCTGTAGTTTATTACACAGCTTCCTGTATCACGAAGACGCTTCTGTAGTTTATTACACAGCTTCCTGTATCACGATGACCCTTCTGTAGTTTATTACACAGCTTCCTGTATCACGATGACCCTTCTGTAGTTTATTACACAGCTTCCTGTATCACGATGACCCTTCTGTTGTTTATTACATAGCTTCCTGTATCACGATGACCCTTCTGTAGTTTATTACACAGCTTCCTGTATCACGATGACCCTTCTGTTGTTTATTACATAGCTTCCTGTATCACGATGACCCTTCTGTAGTTTATTACACAGCTTCCTGTATCACGATGACCCTTCTGTAGTTTATTACACAGCTTCCTGTATCACGATGACCCTTCTGTAGTTTATTACACAGCTTCCTGTATCACGATGACCCTTCTGTAGTTTATTACACAGCTTCCTGTATCACGATGACCCTTCTGTACACAGTTTATTACATAGCTTCCTGTATCACGATGACCTTCTGTAGTTTATTACACAGCTTCCTGTATCACGATGACCCTTCTGTAGTTTATTACACAGCTTCCTGTATCACGATGACCCTTCTGTAGTTTATTACACAGCTTCCTGTATCACGATGACCCTTCTGTAGTTTATTACACAGCTTCCTGTATCACGATGACCCTTCTGTAGTTTATTACACAGCTTCCTGTATCACGATGACCTTTCTGTAGTTTATTACACAGCTTCCTGTATCACGATGACCCTTCTGTAGTTTATTACATGTACATGAGGCACCTTTATCTTACATTCCTTCATTCTTATCCATTCTGCACCATTGAAGACATTCATCACAAAGCAATGC
>NW_025755955.1:0-7128 GCF_021184085.1 Oncorhynchus gorbuscha
GAAGGCAGCGAAAGCCGAGAGGCGGTGGTATGAGAAGGCAGCAGCACAGTCCGGTGCGGGCTATTCCACCTCGCCGCACTGGCCTGGCTACGGCATTCAGCCAGATAGGGTTGGGCAGGCTCGCCTCCACGCACCAGCCCTCCGGTGGCAGCCCCCTGCACCAGGCTGTCTCTCCGTCTCCTCCCTACAGGTGCTCCCCGAGCCTGTCCAGAGCTGCCAGAATCTTCCTCCTGTCCTGAGCTGCCAGAGTCTCCCGTCAGTTACACACAGGTGCAGGTGCTTGTGTTTTCATACTGTTTGTCTCTCTCTCTCCCAGGACCAGGAAGATGGCTCCCATCAATGGTGACGAAGTGTTTCTTCTGGAGGACCACCCGCTGTTTCTATGGTGACAGGTGTTGCTTCAAACAGAAGCCTGACCAGAGAGGAAGAGACAGGAAACCCTGACAACCCTTACAACCCTGAACACCACGTACCGTCCGGATATGACAGATTAAGGAAGAAACAGAGTTTATTTAAATCCAAACAGGGAATAACAAAAATCCTCTAGTCTGTAGAGGGGAATAACTAGAGAAGCGGCCACAGACTGCAGGTCGCTTCTGGTAGGCGCAGGCCGTAGTTGATAGAGCCACCTGCTCACACGCAGCATCTGATGAAGGCAAAAACACGACAGGACAGGGCGAAACACAATCACAGCATGGTGAATACAAAACGAGGAACCGACGGGACAGGAACGGAACACAAAGGAATAAATAGGGACTCTAATCAGGGGAAAGGATCGGGAACAGGTGTGGGAAGACTAAATGATGATTAGGGGAATAGGAACAGCTGGGAGCAGGAACGGAACGATAGAGAGAAGAGAGAGGAGAGAGGGAGAGGGAGGGGAGAGAGAGGGATAGAAGGAGGGAAAGAACCAAATAAGACCAGCAGAGGGAAACGAATAGCATGGGGAGCACAGGGACAAGACATGATAATAAATGACAAACATGACAGTACCCCCACTCACCGAGCGCTCCTGGCGCTCTCGAGGAGGAACACTGGCGGCAACGGAGGAAATCATAGATCAAACGGTCCAGCACGTCCCGAGAAAGAACCCAACTCCTCTCCTCAGGACCGTAACGAAAACGATAAAAAGGGAAACTAGGGTACTACTCTAAAAAAATGAGAACTAGGGACAGACTGAGACACAGCAAGGGCAGGGACAAGAACAGGAGAGATGCGATGGCAGGGAACAGACTGAGACCCAGCAAGACCAGGAGCAGAAGCAGAAAAAAATTACCAGACTTCTTCTGCGCGCAGTCTGAACACGCAGCCACGAACGGCGCGTGTCACGCTCCTGAGTCGGCCACCAAAAGCGCTGGCGAATAGACGCAAGAGTGCCTCGAACACCGGGATGACCAGCTAACTTGGCAGAGTGAGCCCACTGAAGAACAGCCAGACGAGTGGAAACAGGAACGAAAAAGGAGGTTACTAGGACAAGCGCGGCGACGCAGTGTGCGTGAGTGCTTGCTTAACCTGTCTTTCAATTCCCCAGACTGTCAACCCGACAACACGCCCATAAGGAAGAATCCCCTCGAGATCAGTAGAAGCCACAGAAGAACTAAACAGACGGGATAAGGCATCAGGCTTGGTGTTCTTGCTACCCGGACGGTAAGAAATCACAAACTCGAAACGAGCGAAAAACAACGCCCAACGAGCTTGACGGGCATTAAGTCGTTTGGCAGAACGGATGTACTCAAGGTTCTTATGGTCTGTCCAAACGACAAAAGGAACGGTCGCCCCTCCAACCACT
Organism: Oncorhynchus gorbuscha; assembly: GCF_021184085.1. Lineage (NCBI taxonomy): Eukaryota > Metazoa > Chordata > Actinopteri > Salmoniformes > Salmonidae > Oncorhynchus > Oncorhynchus gorbuscha. Next base: position 1,790 of record NW_025755955.1, read on the forward strand.
GTCGCCATTCGCCTAGGGCTAAGCGGATGGCGAGCAGTTCACGGTTACCCACATCATAGTTGCGCTCAGATGGCGACAGGCGATGAGAAAAATAAGCGCAAGGATGAACCTTGTCGTCAGACTGGAAAGCTGGGATAGAATGGCTCCCACGCCTACCTCTGAAGCGTCAACCTCGACAATGAATTGTCTAGTGACGTCAGGAGTAACGAGGATAGGAGCGGACGTAAAACGTTCTTTTAGAAGATCAAAAGCTCCCTGGGCGGAACCGACCACTTAAAACACGTCTTGACAGAAGTAAGAGCTGTGAGAGGGGCAGCAACTTGACCGAAATTACGAATGAAACGCCGATAGAAATTAGCGAAACCTAAAAGCGCTGCAACTCGACACGTGACCTTGGAACGGGCCAATCACTGACAGCTTGGACCTTAGCGGAATCCATCTGAATGCCTTCAGCGGAAATAACGGAACCGAGAAAAGTAAACGGAGGAGACATGAAAAGAGCACTTCTCAGCCTTTACGTAGAGACAATTCTCTAAAAGGCGCTGTAGAACACGTCGAACGTGCTGAACATGAATCTCGAGTGACGGAGAAAAATCAGGATATCGTCAAGATAGACAAAAACAAAAAATGTTCAGCATGTCTCAGAACATCATTAACTAATGCCTGAAAACAGCTGGCGCATTGGCGAGACCGAACGGCAGAACCCGGTACTCAAAATGCCCTAACGGAGTGTTAAACGCCGTTTTCCACTCGTCCCCCTCTCTGATGCGCACGAGATGGTAAGCGTTACGAAGGTCCAACTTAGTAAAGCACCTGGCTCCCTGCAGAATCTCGAAGGCTGATGACATAAGGGGAAGCGGATAACGATTCTTAACCGTTATGTCATTCAGCCCTCGATAATCCACGCAGGGGCGCAGAGTACCGTCCTTCTTCTTAACAAAAAGAACCCCGCCCGGCCGGAGAAGAAGAAGGCACTATGGTACCGGCGTCAAGAGACACAGACAAATAATCCTCGAGAGCCTTACGTTCGGGAGCCGACAGAGAGTATAGTCTACCTCGAGGAGGAGTGGTCCCCGGAAGGAGATCAATACTACAATCATACGACCGTGAGGAGGAAGGGAGTTGGCTCGGGACCGACTGAAGACCGTGCGCAGATCATGATATTCCTCCGGCACTCCTGTCAAATCGCCAGGTTCCTCCTGAGAAGTAGGGACAGAAGAAACGGGAGGGATGGCAGACATTAAACACTTCACATGACAAGAAACGTTCCAGGATAGGATAGAATTACTAGACCAATTAATAGAAGGATTATGACATACTAGCCAGGGATGACCCAAAACAACAGGTGTAAACGGTGAACGGAAAATCAAAAAGAAATAGTCTCACTGTGGTTACCAGATACTGTGAGGGTTAAAGGTAGTGTCTCAAATTTGATACTGGGAAGATGACTACCATCTAAGGCAAACATGGGCGTAGGCTTGTCTAACGGTCTGAAAGGAATGTTATGTTTCCGAACCCATGCTTCGTCCATGAAACAACCCTCAGCCCCAGAGTCAATCAAGGCACTGCATGTAGCATTCGAACCGGTCCAGCGTAGATGGACCGACATAGTAGTACAAGATCTAGATGAAGAGACCTGAGTAGTAGCGCTCACCAGTAGCCCTCCGCTTACTGATGGGCTCTGGCCTCTTACTGGACATGAATTAACAAAATGTCCAGCAACTCCGCAATAGAGGCACAGGCGGTTGGTGATCCTCCGTTCCCTCTCCTTAGTCGAGATGCGAATCCCTCCCAGCTGCATGGGCTCAGTCTCAAAGCCAGAGGAGGGAGATGGTTGTGATGCGGAGCAGGGAAACACCGTTGATGCGAGCTCTCTTCCACGAGCCCGGTGACGAAGATCTACCCGTCGTTCTATGCGGATGGCGAGAGCAATCAAAGAGTCCACATCTGAAGGAACCTCCCGGGAGAGAATTCATCCTTAACACTGCGTGGAGTCCCTCCAGAAAACGAGCGAGCAGCGCCGGCTCCACTCACTAGAGGCAGCAAGAGTGCGAAACTCAATAGAATAATCCGTTATGGACCGTTCACCTTGGCATATGAAGCCAGGGCCCTAGAAGCCTCCCTACCAAAAACTGAACGGTCAAAAACCCGAATCATCTCCTCTTTAAAGTTCTGGAATTTGTTAGAGCAATCAGCCCTTGCCTCCCAGATAGCTGTGCCCCATTCTCGAGCCCGGCCAGTAAGGAGTGAAATGACGTAAGCAACCCGAGCTTCTCTAGAGTATGTGTTGGGCTGAGAGAGAACACAATCTCACACTGCGTGAGAAAGGAGCGGCACTCAGTGGGCTGCCCGGAGTAGCAAGGTGGGTTATTAACCCTAGGTTCTGGAGACTCGGCAGGCCAGGAAGTAACAGGTGGCACGAGACGTAGACTCTGGAACTGTCCAGAGGTCGGAAACCTGAGCGGCCAGGTTCTCCACGGCATGGCGAGCAGCAGATTCCTGCTCGTGTCTGCCGAGCATAGCTCCTGGATCTTGACGGCAGTGTAACGAGCGTCTGAAGTCGCTGGGTCCATTCCTTGGTCGGTTCCTTCTGTCATGCAGGTGAAAGAGGACCCAAAAGCGACTTAACAGAAACAGAGTTTATTTAAATCCAAACAGGGAATAACAAAAATCCTCTAGTCTGTAGAGGGGAATAACAGAGAGAAGCGGCCACAGACTGCAGGTCGCTTCGGGTAGGCGCAGGCCGTAGTTGATAGAGCCACCTGCTCACACGCAGCATCTGATGAAGGCAAAAACACGACAGGACAGGGCGAAACACAATCACAGCATGGTGAATACAAAACGAGGAACCATAAATAGGGACTCTAATCAGGGGAAAGGATCGGGAACAGGTGTGGGAAGACTAAATGATGATTAGGGGAATAGGAACAGCTGGGAGCAGGAACGGAACGATAGAGAGAAGAGAGAGCGAGAGAGTGAGAGAGGGAGGGGGAGAGAGAGGGATAGAAGGAGGGAAAGAACCAAATAAGACCAGCAGAGGGAAACGAATAGCATGGGGAGCACAGGGACAAGACATGATAATAAATGACAAACATGACATGATTATTGATGTTAGATGATGGAGATGATGTCATCATTAGAATCTTGAGGGGGTTATTGCCCAGGCCAACGCCTCTACAACAACCATGTTGTAGACACTAAAGGGGGTCTGTGCAGGGTCTTTGATGCAGCTGATGAGGAGTGTACATTAAATGGGTTAGTAGAATAGAATGAATAGAAATGACATCATGGAACTGACCAAATGGAACTTTGACCTGTTCCATGTAGAACTCAGAGGGACAAGGCAACACATTCTAAGATATTATAAACATTCCATATAGAATACTCAACATATTGTTAACATGGTGCTGTATTTAAATGAAAGTGGAAATGGGGGACATTTTGTCCATTATAGAAATGTAGGACCCATTTTAATACATTAACTTCCCTTATCTGATGTGCTGGTCTCGTCGTCATGCATGTTAATGACTTAAAGAGGAAGGAAAGGACAGTTCTGTCTCAGCATATGTATCAACCACAGAACTCACACTTACTAGCAGTTGCCACTCACTACCAGTCAGTTGACTCACTGTACAGGACCTCTCCCCTTCAGTCTGTAAGTACTCTTGACATTATCTGGAAAAATAGTTTTTGGTTATTTGTTTTTAGTCATAAGTCATATACTTGAAGGGTAATGTATCATTTTACTTGTTGTTACGTTTTGAGCTGTGTTTTGGTTGTTACATCAGGGTCAGTATTCATAAAGTGTCTCAGTGTAGGAGTGTTGATCTACATAGTGATGAGATGATTAACCAGGATAAAAAGACATGCAGACAAACATTGTAATACTGCAGGTGTGTGTGTGTGTGTGTGTGTACAGACCTGTTCAATACGCTGTTGGTGTTGTTTATAATGATGATGATGATGATGACTTTATTGTATCCATTAGATAAGTAGTTTATGCATCATACATCATGTCATCTTAAATAGACAGACAGGCAACACATCACACACATTACATACATAGTGGAATAGACTTACAGACAGACAGTATTCACATAGACAACCATATAGCACAATACAACACAATACAATATGAGCCTGGTTCATTTTCAGTAATGAGGCCCTGAACCCCATTTACAGTTTCTACTTCAATGTATCATGTGGAGTTATTCACCAGCTATAGAGAGAGTTGTTGTTTATGTTTCTAAGACTGCAGGGTGGGAGATGCAACAATGGTCTTGAGAACAGCAGGTGGTCGTCTTTCTCTGGTGGTCTTTCTCTGGTCTGTAGCAGGTACGGTCTCATTCTTATATTTTAGTTGCCCAGTTTGTCAAACTACAGATATTTCTAAAACATAACCATGTTTTATGTCTCCACTTCCCTTTAAACAGTTGTCTTTCTCACCTCACTGAGTGAATCTTATCTGTGGTTTCCATTCACACTCAACCAAAGAGTATCTATGTCTCAACTCAGCAACAATGGAACTTGAACTTAATGTAACGTCCTTGTGATGTCTAACTGTGTTTCAGTGGTACTGAGTCAGAATGGCTGGAGTGTTACTTACACCACTCAGAGTATCTGTCCCTTGAAGGGGTCATCAGTGGAGATGTCCTGCTCTTACACATATCCCAGTGGTACAGTCACAACAACCTTCTGGTTCATCAAAAAGTATGATGTGGAGAATTATGTGAGTCTGTTAGATGACCCAGACTACAAAGGTCGTGTGACGTACCGTAGTGATAAGACGAATGGACACACCCTGACAATCACAGACCTGAGAGAAAGTGACTCAGCTACGTACAAATTCAGATTTATAACAGATCAGACTGGAGGGAAATATTATGGTGATCCTGGAGTCACTCTGTCTGTTACAGGTACAGTGATATTATATATACTGGTGATCCTGGAGTCACTTCTGTCTGTTACAGGTACAGTGATATTATATATAGTGTTGATCTGTTTAATCACTCTGTCTGTTACAGGTACAGTGATATTATATATAGTGTTGATCTGTTTAATCACTCTGTCTGTTACAGGTACAGTGATATTATATATAGTGTTGATCTGTTTAATCACTCTGTCTGTTACAGGTACAGTGATATTATATATAGTGTTGATCTGTTTAATCACTCTGTCTGTTACAGGTACAGTGATATTATATATAGTGTTGATCTGTTTAATCACTCTGTCTGTTACAGGTACAGTGATATTATATATAGTGTTGATCTGTTTTAATCACTCTGTCTGTTACAGGTACAGTGATATTATATATAGTGTTGATCTGTTTAATCACTCTG
>NW_025755956.1:0-7128 GCF_021184085.1 Oncorhynchus gorbuscha
TTTACATTTACATTTAAGTCATTTAGCAGACGCTCTTATCCAGAGCGACTTACAAATTGGTGCATTCACCCTATGACATCAAGTGGGACAGTCACTTCCACAATGATGCATCTAAAACTTAAGGGGGGTGAGAGGGATTACTTATCCTATCCTAGGTATTCCTTAAAGAGGTGGGGTTTCAGGTGTCTCCGGAAGGTGGTGATTGACTCAGCTGTCCTGCGTCGTGAGGGAGTTTGTTCCACCATTGGGGGGCCAGCGCAGCGAACAGTTTTGACTGGGCTGAGCGGGAGCTGTACTTCCTCAGTGGTAGGGAGGCGAGCAGGCCAGAGGTGGATGATTTCTAGATGATGCTTACATTTAGATGCAGGGACAAATCAGTATCACTACTACTACAATCAACCTTGATCAGCATCTTAACCTCCTCCCCAGGCTCTGTTACAGAGACGGCTGGACTGGGGATGCGATTAGTTGTGCCCCAATTCCAACCTCTGTCTCTATCCACACATGCTCAGTTTGTTGTCCCTAATATGTGAATATAACAGAGGTGATTAAAGTAACCTTCCCTGGACCTGATGACTGGCCTAGTCTTTAGCTCAGAGGGCTATTGTGCCTTGCAGAATACCACGATTCAAACCCGGATTCAGTTGGATACATAAGGATTAGAATAGCAGAAACTAAGCATGACTTGTACCTTGGCTGCATCTGTAGACTTACCTCGCCGCCAGGCTCCACTGCTATACCGGCACATAGAGAGAGACGGCTGGACTGGGGAGGATATGTAGACTTACCTCGCCACTAGGCTCCACTGCTATACCAGCATATAGAGAGAGACGGCTGGACTGGGGAGGATATGTAGACTTACCTCGCCACCAGGCTCCACTGCTATACCGGCATATAGAGAGAGACGGCTGGACTGGGGAGGATCTGTAGACTTACCTCGCCGCCAGGCTCCACTGCTATACCGGCACATAGAGAGAGACGGCTGGACTGGGGAGGATATGATTTGAGCCCCAATTTCAGTGGTGATTTTAGCATGTAACTCTTGGTGGGGTAATGCCAGCAAAACATGCCAGCAAAACAACACTAAATAATTCATTAATTGCACTATAACTGTGACAAACAGTGCCCCCAAACTGTTAAGGCCTACATAAAGCTGTCCCAACAGCAGTCCCAACAGCAGAGTCCCAACACACCTTACCACTGCTACACCTGGATATCAGCAGAACCTTGTCTGGCAGTGAAACAGTTCATTCAGCCTCATTTACTGCCTTTATAAAAACATAGCTGATATGGCTGACTTGCTTAAACAAATGTGGTTTCTAATGACAAGTGAGATGTACAAACTATGGCATAAGGGGACGACAAGCGGATTTGAGGCCATCCTTAATTTAGATTGAGATATTAATAAAAGAGCTAAGATGGACGAGGGTCAATATAACTATTTTTGTTCAGCACTTTTGAAATGTACAGCAAAAGAATTCCCGAATAAGGGACGTTTATTTATTTATCTATATGTGACACGTATTAATGACAAAAATAACATGCAAACAGGCAACCGCTAGGCTCAAAACCACCTGCCCTGAATGACGGGCCGTTGCCCAATTCCAATCTACATTCTACAGGGGCGGACTGGCCGTCTGGCATTTTTGGCAAATGGCTAATCCATTTTTGAGCTAATCGGCCTGTCTAAACTTGTTTTTTTTTTTTTGTGCAAAATTATCATTCTATCTGGCTGATAATGGCGCCTCAAGGAATAAAATGGGCCGGTGTGGTAGAAATGCCAGGGCCGATTTCTGGTCCCAGTCCGCCCCAAACAATCTCTAGCTCTACTTTTCACATATGTCCAGTCTCATTGCCCTCCTGATCTGTGGACATTACCAGAGGTGGTTTAGTAAACCACTCTCAGCTGATAACCTTGCCTGTGACCTGAAGAATTACCTCCCAAGCTAATGCCTAGACTTTATCCCAGCAGGCTAACACAGTCTTGTGATCACGCATATGAGACCTGATTCAAACCAAGTCAGGCATGTGAGGATAGGATAGACTTTTCCAAACCAATTCTGATCTTTTTCTACTAATTGGTCTTCTGACCAATCGTATCAGATCTTTTCAGAACTGATCTGATTCTGATTGGTCAAATGACCTGGGACACCCATTTTTTGTTATCCTGCACGGCAGGAATGTTATCCTGCAATAGGGTGATCAAATGAATATCTTCGAGGGTCATTATGAACCTGCCCGACAGACAGATGATCTACACAGTTACAGTGATGTCATTGGCTGAGAGGAGACAGCGAAGAGCCAACCGTCACCTTATCTGTTTTATAGTGTGAGACTGCAGCTCTGTGGTGAGGACATGAGACACTGATGTCATTTATTTAGTCCCTATTGATTATTCCAGTACTCTTGCATCAGTCTAACTTAACCACGATGGACACGATCACCACAGAGTGAGTCTAACTTAACCACGATGGACTTGATCACCACAGAGTGAGTCTAACTTAACCATGATGGACGATCACCACAGAGTGAGTCTAACTTAACCACGATGGACATGATCACCACAGAGTGAGTCTAACTTAACCAAGATGGACACCCGATCACCACAGACTGAGTCTAACTTAACCACGATGGACATGATCACCACAGAGTGAGTCTAACTTATCCATGATGGACATGATCACCACAGAGTGAGTCTAACTTATCCATGATGGACATGGGATCACCACAGAGTGAGTCTAACTTAACCACGATGGACAGATGGACACAAGATCACCACAGACTGAGTCTAGCAACCACGATGGACACGATCACCACAGAGTGAGTCTAACTTAAATCCACGATGGATGATCACCACAGAGTGAGTCTAACTTATCCATGATGGACATGATCACCACAGACCGAGAGTCTAACTTAACCACGATGGACATGATCACCACAGAGTGAGTCTAACTTAACCACGATGGACACGATCACCACAGAGTGAGTCTAACTTAACCATGATGGACATGATCACCACAGACTGAGTCTAACTTAACCACGATGGACATGATCACCACAGAGTGAGTCTAACTTATCCATGATGGACATGATCACCACAGAGTGAGTCTAACTTAACCATGATGGACACCACCACAGACTGAGTCTAACTTAACCACGATGGACATGATCACCACAGAGTGAGTCTAACTTATCCATGATGGACATGATCACCACAGAGTGAGTCTAACTTATCCATGATGGACATGATCACCACAGACTGAGTCTAACTTAACCACGATGGACATGATCACCACAGGTAACCACGATGGTCAGAGTGAGTCTATCCATGATGGACATGATCACCACAGAGTGAGTCTAACTTATCCATGATGGACATGATCACCACAGAGTGAGTCTAACTTATCCATGATGGACATGATCACCACAGACTGAGTCTAACTTAACCACGATGGACATGATCACCACAGAGTGAGTCTAACTTATCCATGATGGACATGATCACCACAGAGTGAGTCTAACTTAACCACGATGGACATGATCACCACAGAGTGAGTCTAACTTAACCACGATGGAAATGATCACCACAGAGTGAGTCTAACTTAACCATGATGGACATGATCACCACAGAGTGAGTCTAACTTAACCATGATGGACATGATCACCACAGAGTGAGTCTAACTTAACCAAGATGGACACGATCACCACAGAGTGAGTCTAACTTAACCACGATGGACATGATCACCACAGACTGAGTCTAACTTAACCACGATGGACATGATCACCACAGACTGAGTCTAACTTAACCACAATGGACATGATCACCACAGACTGAGTCTAACTTAACCACGATGGACATGATCACCACAGAGTGAGTCTAACTTAACCACGATGGACATGATCACCACAGACTGAGTCTAACTTAACCACGATGGACATGATCACCACAGACTGAGTCTAACTTAACCACGATGGACATGATCACCACAGAGTGAGTCTAACTTAACCACGATGGACATGATCACCACAGAGTGAGTCTAACTTAACCACGATGGACATGATCACCACAGAGTGAGTCTAACAACCACGATGGACATGATCACCACTGAGTGAGTCTAACTTAACCAAGATGGACACGATCACCACAGAGTGAGTCTAACTTAACCACGATGGACATGATCACCACAGACTGAGTCTAACTTAACCACGATGGACATGATCACCACAGACTGAGTCTAACTTAACCACAATGGACATGATCACCACAGACTGAGTCTAACTTAACCACGATGGACATGATCACCACAGAGTGAGTCTAACTTAAACCACGATGGACATGATCACCACCCAGACTGAGTCTAACTTAACCACGATGGACATGATCACCACAGACTGAGTCTAACTTAACCACGATGGACATGATCACCACAGAGTGAGTCTAACTTAACCACGATGGACATGATCACTACAGAGTGAGTCTAACTTAACCCGATGGACTGATCACCACAGAGTGATCAACTCAAAAAATTAACCTTTGTATTGAAATGTCGTTGTAGAAACTTTTAGACAACAAGGACCAACTGAAGGAAGGAGGAGACGAGAGGTCAACAGAGCCTCATCAATACTATTGGACCTGTCCAGTATAATGCCATAACAACAAGGACCAACTGAAGGAAGGGGAGGAGACGAGAGGTCAACAGAGCCTCATCAATACTATTGGACCTGTCCAGTATAATATGGCAGCCTTGTGGCCGAGCACACAGAGAGGTGTGTTCCACATGGCTCCCTATTCCCCGTATAGTGCACTACTTTTGACCAGGGTCCATAGGGCTATGTAGTGAATAGAGTGCCGTTTGGGACACAGACAGAGAAGAGCTGCAGTATTGATGGTCTGGCCAGTTGAAGGAACATGTTGCAAATGAGCTTGCAGCTATTTTCTGTTATTTAGGTCAGTGTCTTCCACTCCACAGCCTGCGCTCCAAGTCGAGGCCCAAGTCATTCAGATGTATTAAAACAACCCAGTCTGGTGTTCCACATATCACATCGGACAGCGTGTGTGTGTGTGTGTGTGTGTGTGGGGGGGGGGGGGGCGTCATTTTACTGGGCCGTCCGAACTACCCTCTGTAGCACTTTGCGGTCGGATGTCATGCAGTTGCCATACCAGGCGGTGATGCTCTCAATGGTGCAGCTGTAGAACTTGTTGAGGTTCTGAGGGGGCCGATGCCAAATCTTTCCAGCCTCCTGAAGAGGAAGAGGTGTTGTCGTGCCCTCTTCACAACTGTGTCGATGTGATTGGACGTTGATAGATCCTTAGCGATGTGGACACAGAGGAACTTGAAGCTCTCGACCCTCTCCACTACAGTCCTGACCATGTGAATTGGGTCTGATGGCCTTCCTCTTCACTTACAAACACCGCACACTGGTACCTTCCGGAATCTCTGGCTCCAAGGCTGGAGATGTGAAGCTCAATGTGGCCCTCTCTCCGGCCCTCCTTCCTTAGCTGCACATGACCCCTGTAACCCTGGCGTTGGGGTCCCTCGACACCTTTGACCAGACTACACAGCACCTTTAGTGGTTTAGAGTCGCCGTAGGAACAGTGGATCACTGAGTCAGAGTAGAGGTCTTTGTTGGCAGGAAAGCACTACTGCATTGTGACATGTCCATGGTTCTCTGCCAGGTATTTGACATGAGGGACGGTCACATAAGAATGTCCCATGTCACATGACCAGAGTAGAGAGAAAACGTTAAGGTAACCCCGTGTTTTCATTCCTGTCGTGGTTGACCATCAAAAAAGGGTTCTTCAAAGAAACTATAAGAACGACCTGAGGAATAAAACAACGCAGACACATGAGAGATTTAAAACTACTTCCAGATCAAAAATATCTGTCAGCACTAATTTTGTATGTACTTTTCACCTAGTCTCTCCCAATACCAACCTCTCACCTAGTCTCTCCCAATACCAACCTCTCACCTAGTCCCTCCCAATACCAACCTCTCACCTAGTCTCTCTCCATACCAATCCTTCACATCCCCCTCTCACCTAGTCTCTCCCAATACCAACCTCTCACCTAGTCTCTCTCCATACCAATCCTTCACATCCCCCTCTCACCTAGTCTCTCCCAATACCAATCCTTCACATCCCCCTCACCTAGTCTCTCCCAATACCAACCTCTCACCTAGTCTCTTCCCATACCAATCCTTCACATCTCCCTCTCACCTAGTCTCTCCCCATACCAACCCTCACATCCCACTCTCACCTAGTCTTTCCCCATACCAATCCTTCACATCCCCTCTCACCTAGTCTCTCCCCCTCACATCCCCTCTCACCTAGTCCTCCCCTCACATCCCCCTCTCACCTAGTCTCTCCTCACATCCCCCTCTCACCTAGTCTCTCCCAATACCAATCCTTCACATCCCCCCTCACCTAGTCTCTCCCAATACCAACCTCTCACCTAGTCTCTCCCCATACCAATCCTTCACATCTCCCTCTCACCTAGTCTCTCCCCATACCAACCCCTCACATCCCACTCTCACCTAGTCTTTCCCCATACCAATCCTTCACATCCCCTCTCACCTAGTCTCTCCCCTCACATCCCCCTCTCACCTAGTCTCTCCCTCACATCCCCCTCTCACCTAGTCTCTCCCCTCACATCCCCTCTCACCTAGTCTCTCCCTCATCCCCCTCTCACCTAGTCTCCCCTCCATCCCCTCTCACCTAGTCTCTCCCCTCACATCCCCCTCTCACCTAGTCTCTCCCAATACCAACCTCTCACCTAGTCTCTCCCCATACCAACCTCTCACCTAGTCTCTCCCAATACCAACCTCTCACCTAGTCTCTCTCCATACCAGCACATCCCCCCTCTCACCTAGTCTTCCCAATACCAATCCCCTCTCCTTCAATACATCCCCCTCTCACCTAGTCTCTCCCAATACCAACCTCTCACCTAGTCTCTTCCCATACCAATCCTTCACATCTCCTCTCACCTAGTCTCTCCCTTACCAACCCCTCACATCCTCACCTAGTCTTTCCCCATACCACATCCCCTCTCACCTAGTCTCTCCCCTCACATCCCCTCTCCACCTAGTCTCCCCTCACATCCCCCTCTCACCTAGTCTCTCCCCTCACAT
>NW_025755957.1:0-7127 GCF_021184085.1 Oncorhynchus gorbuscha
AATTATATTAATTGAACTGAACATGAACATTTTACATTTTGAGAGTGTTAATGTTACTGCCCCCACCACAACAAAGAATTACTTAAATACATGAAATTGTGTCTTTGAAACATTTTATTGAAATATTGTAGAATTCCATTCATTCCTATGGAGGACTGCTCTTTCTAGGATGTGCCAATGTGGCGGCCTGTGGCTTCAAAGCCTCTCATTGGCCATTACAAAACATCAGCAATCCAGGGTTTATACACATCATTGGGGAGAGACCATAGAAAAGATGAATGCACAAGGAACAATGCATCTGCAGGGTCCCTATGCCCATCAATTTACATTCCGAGTTCGGATCCGAACACTTGCTTAGGTCACATGTAATGAGAATAATTAAAGAGGATATATGGAACTTGTGCCTCTGGGGGTGCTCTTGATCCAAAAGTGGTCCCCCAAATGGACAGTAATATTGTCCAGAAATTAAGTCAAAATTTGATGTAAACAATTCACAACTAACGTCAATAGTGTGTCTTCAACTGAGTTTGTAGTTCAATGACTGAATGCATTTCTGTTAAACTGCAGGTGAAAATCCACAATGTATAATGATTCATAACGAAATGTTTCAAAGTACAGTATGTGGAGAGCTATAACACTGTTGATGGGTTGATTTTTGGGCAACGGTTGGGCTCTGTTTACATGGTATATGATTTTTACTTATAATTCATCTTAAGAAATAGGCCTATACATGTCCCAAAATAACTTTTTTAATTTATATCAAATATTTTCTCTCTCATCTGTCTTGTTCATGATGGGCAGACCTATACGCTTTTATCATTTTACTACACTGATATCTTGTAGCTGAGAGCGGACAACTATTTGGCGGACTAAATAAATTCTGACATTGGATTTTCTTACATTATTCTCTCACAATAACGTTGTAGGACTATACACATCACATTCTATATGACTGACTGTTAACCTGTCTCCTACCCTTCATCTACACTGATTGAAGTGGTTTTAACAGGTGAAATGAATAAGGGATCGCAGCTTCACCTGGTCAGTCTATATCAGTCTATGTTCATAATATTTTGTACAGTCAGTCTATAACATGTTGTGGTTGACAAAGTGATTAGCCATTTGATTCACTGTTCAGGAGTCTTATGGCTTGGGGTAGAAGCTATTTAGGAGCCTCTTGGACCTAGACTTGGCCATCCGGTAGTGCTTGCCGTGCGGTAGCAGAGAGAACAGTCTATGACTAAGGTGGCTGGAGTCTTTGGGACCTTCCTCTGACACCGCCTGGTATGGAGGTCCTTGGTGGCAGGAAGATTGTCCCCGGTGATGTACTGGGCCGTAAGCACTATCCTTCAGCACTGTAGTACCTTGCAGGTAGAGGCCAAGTAGTTGCCATACCAGGTAGTGATACCAACCCGTCAGGATGCTCTCGATGGTGCAGCTGTAAAATCTTTTGAGGATCTGAGGACCCATGCCCATGTCATCAGCAAACTTAATGATGGTGTTGGAATAGTGCCTGGCCGTGCAGTCATGAGTGAACAGGGAGTACAGGAAGGGGCTGAGCGCGCATCCCTACCCTTACCACCTGGGCGCGGCCCATCATGAAATCCAGGATTCAGTTACAGAAGGTGTTTCGTCCCAGGGTCCTTAGCTTAGTGATGAGCTTTGAGGGCACTATGGTGTTGAACACTGAGCTGTTGTCAATGAATAGCATTCTCACATATGTGTTCATTTTGTCCAGGTGTGACAGGGCAGTGTGAAGTGCAATAGAGCTTGCATAGTCTGTGGATCTTTTGGTGTGGTGAGTGCTGCAGACATGAGTACTACGGGTCGGTAGTCATTTAGGCAGGCTATCTTAGTTTTTCTTGGGCACAGGGACTATAGTGGTCTGCTTGAAACATGTTGGTATTACAGATTCAGACAGGGAGAGGTTGAAAAGGTCAGTGAAGACACTTGCCAGTTGGTCAGCGCCTGCTCTGGGAACACGTCCTGGAAGTCTGTCTGGCCCTGCGGCCTTGTGAATGTTGACATGTTTGAAGGCTTTACTCACATCGGCTGCGGAAAGCGTGATCACACAGTTGTCCGGAACAGCTGATGCTCTCGTGCATGTTTCAGTGTTACTTGCCTCGAAGCGGGCATAGAAGTTATTTAGCTCGTCTGGTAGGCTCGTGTCACTGGGCAGCTCGCGGCTCTGCTTCCCTTTGTAGTCTGTAATAGTTTGCAGGACCTGCCACATCTGACGAGCGTCGGAGCCGGTGTAGTACGATTTTATATTAGTCCTGTGTTGGCACTTTTCCTGTTTGATGGTTCGTCAGAGGGCATAGCGGGATTTATTATAGGATCTCTGTTGCTCTAGGTCGACAGGTTCCGGCTCCTTAGCCGAGGTGACCGGTCTGCTCCTGATCCCCAGGCTCGTCATCTTAGTCTGCATCCTGCATCTGGAGCCGTGCGTCAGGGAGGGGCAACTGTCGCGTGTGCTCCCTCTCCGGTCCTGCTCCTCTCCGTCCTCTAGGTCACCAGCCTGCTCGTTATGGCGCAGCCCTGTCACCATCGTTACGGTCATCAGTGCGTTGTGACACTCACCTGGACTCCATCACCTCCCTGATTACCTGCCCTATATTTGTCACTCGCTTCGGTTCCTTCCCCAAGCGTCATTGTTTCTGTTTCAGTTTGGTCTGTGCGTTGTTTGTGTTTCTTGTTTTCTATTATGTTTTGTTTATTGATTAAATCACTAACTCCCTGAACTTGCTTCCCAACTCTCAGCGCACATCGTTACACTAATATTCATAAGATCATTACATAAGATATGTAATATAGGTCTTTATAAACGACTTTACTAATCAACACTTTTTGCGTGGCCTCATCTAAAGTGTGGGCTATTTATACATAATAAATACTAAATACTTTCTAAACAATAAGCACACAATATTCCGAAACTCAATTATGTTGAGTAACAATGTTTTTAGTCCATAAATGCTTTTCTTAATTACATAAATGCTTCAAGTCACTTGACTGATGACTGATGAAGATTATCTCATAGAACAAAACGTATAAGAACTCCCAAACCTGTTTTCACCACAAAACGTATTTTCAGCGTTTATCTAAAAACCCTACAAAAACACAATACATTTTCCCATAGGCTTTGTTCAAAGAACCATAATGGAGTTAGTTCCTACAAAGAGACATCATTACTATTGCTCTCTATACATGTTAGCAATTGGGAGTCTCCAACCCTTGCAAAAGTAACCTCACAGTCCAATCCCCCCACCCCCCCTTTGCTAATTTCACCACCAGCAAAGCATTAAAAAAGAATCTCACCCATCTACCCATAATATCTCATAATGACAGTGAAAACATGATTTTAGAAATGTTTGCTAATTTATTGAAAGTGAAATACAGAAATATCTCATTTAAATACAGTACCAGTCAAAAGTTTGGACACACCGAGTCATTCCAGGTTTTTTAATTTATTATTATTATTTATTTTCTATTTTCTACATTGTGTAATAATAGTGAAGACATCAAAACTATGAAATAACACATATGGAATCATGTAGTAACCAAAAAAGTGTTAAACAAATAAAAAACATTTTTTAAATTCTTCTTAGTAGCCACACTTTGCCTTGATGACAGCTTTGCACACGCTTGGCATTCTCTCAACCAGCTTCACCTGGAACGCTTTTCCAGCAGTCTTGAAGGAGTTCCCCACATATGCTGAGCACTTGTTGGCCCCAATTAAGGTGCCACCAACCACCTGTGCTAGACAGCCATTTTCAAAACGGTTCTCTTTACGGTCATACAAATTAAAACCATCCATTTCTGGTGGATTGACAATGGAACTCTGTTTAAAGTATAATTTTTAAATGAAGCCAAACAGAGTAGGCTACTATTTAAATGTTATCCTCCAGAAGAGGCAGAACATAGGCTATATTATAGCAAATTGTCACGCCTTGGTCATTGTAATTTGTGTTTTTCGTTATATATTTTGGTCAGGCCAGGGTGTGACATGGGTTTAGGAATTGGGGTTTTATTAGCATTGGGATTGTGTATGATTAGGGGTGTGTCTAGTTAGGCTTGGCTGCCTGAGGCGGTTCTCAATTGGAGTCAGGTGATTCTCGTTGTCTCGGATTGGGAACCGTATTTAGGTAGCCTGAGTTTGCTTTGTATTTCATGGGTGTTTGTACCTGTCTCTGTGTTGTAGTCACCAGATAGGCTGTATTAGGTTTCACGTTCCGTTTGTTGTTTTCGTATTTCAGTTATTTCATGTACCGTCATATCTTTCATTAAAGTCATGAGTAACCAAATTTCGGTCCCACTCTCTTCTTACAACAGACGAACGCCGTTACACAAATAATGTCAAATCTCGAAAGTACCGATAGAGGAAAAAACATTTTCTTGTAGAGAATGTATAAGGAAGGTATCATGTTAATGAATGACAGTGTAAACATCAAAGGTCAAATTATGTCACACAAGCAATTAATCACGGTATAAGGAAATGTATGCTCATTACAAAATTATAACCAGTTCATCGCAGCTCTGCCACAAAAATGGAAGAGAAAATTACTTAAAAGGGAAAGGAATGAATTAATTAATCATAAAATGACCAATATAAATGACATGTATCAGTTTCACTTATGGTCAATAGGGTTGACAACTATACTGCATAAAATTCAAGATAGTTGGGAACAGATTTTCGATATCCCAATACCATGGCATCAGATTTAGTGAAGTAATATACAAAGTAACAATTGAAGCATCAATCCTTTCTTTTCAATTTAAGCTATTATATAAGATTCCCGCTACAAAAAGAATGCTCAGTATATGGGGCATTGAACAGAATCAATTGAGTATCTATTTTGGTACTGTCCATCGGTGGCTTGTTTTTGGAGTCAGGTTCAGGAATGGTTGTTAACATGGGTACCACTGGGCGCACATCTGGGGGTTTTGTCGTAGCACTACACAGCTGATTCAAATAACCAACTCATCATCAAGCTTTGATTATATTCATCAGCTGTGTAGAGCTAGAGCAAAAACCAAAACGTGAACCCAGGAGGAGCCCCAGGACCGAGTTTGGGAAACCCTGCCCTATGGTACTGCCCAGGGACACAGTGATTGAATGCAAAGTGGTGGATTGTGGGCATGTGCCTGCCACGGAGGAACATGCAAATCTTCCACTGTTTGATGTCAGAGTAGCTCACCATTGTCCCAGGGGACATGCGGACTACCTCCAAATCATCTCACATCTGACGCACCAGGCCTGTCCCCTTGTGTGTCCAAGTTGTTTCCACCGAGATGGATGACGATATTCACGGTCACAACTCGACTCGGCGAGAGAGAATATTTCAAAACCCTTCAACTGAGAACAGCTCGGCCATATTTCCGGCTAGTATAGTCGTCTATGTAGCCAGCTACATTGTGTAATCACATAGTAAATATTTGCTTCAGTCTTTGTTTCCTTGCTCTCGCCAATTTTCTATGAGCAATGATCAGTATGATTATAAGCATGGATCTTATCAATAAATAAAACATACAACATCGTGAAGATTCACAAGGAGAGCATGTGTTAAACTATATTATAAAGTGGGTGGTTCGTGCCCCGAATGCTGATTGGCTGACAGCCGTGGAATATCAGGCCATATACCACGGGTATGACAAAACATTTATTTTTACAGCTTCAATTACGTTGGTAATCAGTTTATAATAGCAATAACGAACATCGGGGTTTGTGGTATATGGCCAATATACCACGGCTAAGGGCATGTGCTAAGAACAGTCCTTAGCATTGTATATTGGCTGTATACCACACCTCCTTGTGCATTTTGCTTAAATATAATGTACTATAATAAGGTTGCACGATCACCTTCCGGTGTAAAAACCATGGAAATTAAAACCAAAACACTATGTTTAAACTGAGAACAGGCATTGGTCTGAAGCTGGAAAATGAAGGATATTCACATGAGCACCACACGAGTCTCAAATAACCCCCTAAAAAACCAAGCACAGGTGTTCAAAATCTTGTTTTATTCAAATTCAGCAGTCCACATGAGTTTGTCAATTAACATACTGCCCATGAAAATTGTCCAGTTTCCATAAAAGCTATGATCATTTTTCATATTTATTATTGCATAAAATCATCAGTTTTCATAGACATAATTGCCCATGTAATGATTTGTATTTTCTACTTATTTCTTATAACTAATAAGAATTTCCAATAAAGCTTCAATGGCTCACTGCAGGCATAGAATCAACATATCCAGAAACACATCTGTTCCTCGGGGCACTGGCCATCCATCTTTGCAGGACACAGCGACCGGGCTTCACTATGGTAACAAATTAAAAGTTGTCAGTTATACAGTAGAAACATACATGTAATAGGAATTTCCAGGATAACAATCGAGAAAAGCAGTCGCAGGTAAAGTCAATCAAATCTATCCATCATAAATCGATACATGTAAAATGTATATGTACAATGTATGTGCATGTACAGTGGGGAGAACAAGTATTTGATACACTGCCGATATCCATATAAAATGTATATGAAAAGCTGTAAAACTCCAAAATATTTGTGTCCTCCAAAGAGGTGGATTGGTTAATATTAATTATTTTTTATTTAGAAAAAAAGTATATCCAGTTTATTACAAGCTGCAACAGGGAGAAACTTCCAGCACAGAAGCATAGAAAATGTCTAACTGGCATCTTGGAGACATGCCCTTTACATTCTAATCAGACAGCACCAAATGTTCTGTAAACACCAGCTCTAGAGGCTTGTAGGAAGTCAAAACAAACAGGCTGTCAGCTGCCACAGAATCACACAGTGTTCACAGAATGTCATCAATACAAAATAACAGTGAATAATCAGTGTGTCCTCGGCCCTTATACATCAAGTCCGGCGTGAACCTCTATCAACAGATATGAGAATAATCCATAACATTCAGCATCAAGTCTAGTGACCAGCAATCCACACCTTGAGTGTCACAAGTAGAACACTGGAAATCATCCGTACACTGATTCTTTCCATTGAGGTCTTACTATTACAATGAGTTGGAATTTTGTTGGTGGCCTTTGACAAATTGTCAGCTTAAAGTTCTATGAATTGCTGTATCGTAAGAAACGTATGTTGCTACTCCTCT
>NW_025755958.1:0-7126 GCF_021184085.1 Oncorhynchus gorbuscha
TGTAAACATTATATGAAGTGGCATTGTTTAAAGTGGCTAGTTATACATTTATTACATACATTTTCCCATTATTAAAGTGGCTGGAGTTGAGTCAGTATGTTGGCAGCAGCCACTCAATGTTAGTGATGGCTGTCTGAAGGCCTTGAGATAGAAGCTGTTTTTCAGTCTCTCAGTTCCTGCTTTGATGCACCTGTACTGACCTCGCCTTCTGGATGATAGTGAAGTGAACAGGCAGTGGCTCGGGTGGTTGTTGTCCTTGATGATATTTTTGGCCTTCCTTTTGGGTGGTGTAGGTGTCCTGGAGGGCAGGTAGTTTGCCCCCGGTGATGCGTTGTGCAGACCTCACTACCCTCTGGAAAGCCTTACGGTTATGGGCGGAGCAGTTGCCGTACCAGGCGGTGATACAGCCCGACAGGATGCTCTCGATTGTGCATTTGTAGAAGTTTGGGTTTTGTAACAAGCCAAATTGTTTCAGCCTCCTGAGGTTGAAGAGGCGCTGCTGCACCTTCTTCACCACGTTGTCTGTGTGGATGGACCATTTCAGTTTGTCTTTGATATGTATGCCGAACGTACATTTCTGCCCTCTCACTACTGTCCCTTTAATGTGGATAGGGGTGCTCCCTCTGCCGTTTCCTGAAGTCCATGATCATCTCCTTTGTTTTGTTGACGTTGAGGATGAGGTTATTTTTCCTGACACCACACTCCGAGGGCCCTCACCTCCTCCCTGTAGGCCGTCTCATCGACACTGTAGTGTCATCTGCAAACTTGATGATTGAGTTGGCGTGCATGGCCAGGCAGTCATGGGTGAACAGGGAGTACAGGAGAGGGCTGAGAACGCACCCCTGTGGGGCCCCAGTGTTGAGGATCAGCTGGGTGGAGATGTTGTTACTTACCCTAACCACCTGAGGGTGGCCCGTCAGGAAGTCAGGACCCAGTTGCACAGGGTCTCGAGCTTGATGATGAGTTTGGAGGGTACTATGGTGTTAAATGCTGAGCTGTAATCGATCAACAGCATTCTCACATAGGTATTCCTCTTGTCCAGATGGAGTTAGGGCAGTGTGCAGTGTGATTGCGATTGCGTTGTCTGTGGACCTTTTGGGGCGGTAAGCAAATTGTAGTGGGTCTAGTGTGTCCGGTAGGGTGGAGGTGATATGGTCCTTGACTAGTCTCTCAAAGCACTTCATGATGACGAAGTGAGTGCTACGGGGCGGTAGTCATTTAGCTCAGTTACCTTAGCTTTCTTGGGAACAGGAACAATGGTGGCCCTCTTGAAGCATGTGGGGACAACAGGGATAAGGTTTGATTGAATATGTCCGTCAACACACCAGCCAACTGGTCTGCGCATGCTCTGAGGACACGGCTGGGGATGCCATCTGGGCCTGCAGCCTTGCGGGGGTTGAGGTTGAAGAGGCACTGCTAGGCAGCAACAAAATGGAGTCGTGGTCAGCTTTTCCGAAAGGAGGGCAGGGGAGGGCCTTATATGCGTTGCGGAAGTTAGAATAACAATGATCTAGGGTTTTGCCAGCCCTGGTTGCGCAATCGATATTCTGAAATAATTTACATTTACATTACATTTAAGTCATTTAGCAGACGCTCTTATCCAGAGCGACTTACAATATGGAGCCTTGTTTTCAGATTTGCCTTGTTAAAAACCCCAGCTACAATAAATGCAGCCTCAGGATATGTGGTTTCCAGTTTACATAGAGTAAAATGAAGTTCTTTCAGGGCCTTCGATGTGTCTGCTTGGGGGAGGGGAATATACACGACTGTGATTATGATCGAAGAGAATTCTCTAGGTAGATAATGCGGTCTGCATTTGATTGTGAGGAATTCTAAGCCTGGTGAACAGGACTTGAGTTCCTGTATGTTGTTATGATCACACCATGTCTCATTAATCATAAGGCATACACTCCCGCCGTTCTTCTTACCAGAAAGATGTTTGTTTTTGTCGGGGCGATGCGTGAAGAAACCAGGTGGCTGTACAGACTCCGATAGCGTGTCTCGAGTGAGCCATGTTTCCGTCAAACAAAGATTGTTACAGTCTCTGATGTTTCTCTGGAATGCAACCCTTGCTCTGATTTCGTCAACCTTGTTGTCAGAGACTGGACATTGGCGAGTAGTATGCTCGGGAGCGGTGCGCGATGCCAACCGTCTACGGAGCCTGACCAGAAGACCGCTCCATCTGCCCCCTCTACAGCATCGTTGTTTTGGGTCGTAGGCTGGGATCCGGTCCATTGTCCTGGGTGGTGGGAAAAACAGAGGATCCGCTTCGGGAAAGTCATATTCCTGGTTGGAATGTTGATGAGTTGATGTTGTTCTTATATCCAATAGCACCTCCCGACTTTATGTAATAAAACCTAAGATTACCTGGGGTAACAATGAAATAACACATTAAAAAAACGAAATACTGCATAGTTTCCTAGGAACACGAAGTGAGGCAGCCATCTCTGTCGGTGTCGAAAATTCGCTGACAGAGTGTCACGCTCGCTATCCTCAAACTCCCTGTCATAAATCAACCAAGGCGCAGAGTGCATGTAGTTCCACATCTTTTAATGAAAGGGAAACCGAAATAACCAAAAAACAAACAGGTAAACAGCAAAGACCGTGACGCAACCGAGGTGCACACAAACACACACTGAAATATAATTACCCACGAAACACAGGTGGGAAAAGGCTACCGAATTATGGTTCTCAATCAGAGACAACATTGACAGCTGCCTCTGATTGGGAACCATACCAGGCCAAACACATAGAAATAGAAAACATAGAAAAAACACAAAATGCCCACCCCAACTCATGCCCTGACCAAACCAAAAGAGAGACATAAAAAGGAACTAAGGTCAGAATGTGACACAGAGATGTATGTAACAGGATAGCTGTTGTCTCACCTTTAGGACTTCTCTTTAGAAATGGTTGAATGGGATTGAACTGGTATGAGACTTAGTCTGGTTGGAAAGGGCAGGGAATGGTAAAAAATAATAATAATAATAATAATTGAATAAGTATACAGTACGTCATCTGTTCCTATACTATAAAGACCAGGGCACTTAGACTTCAATGGACTGGCCTTCAAGGGTAGACTGAGGCTTTGACTGTGTGTGTATTGAGGCGGCAGGTAGCCTAGTGGTTAGAGTGTTGGGCCAGTTACTGAAAGGTTACTGGCTTGAATCCGCAAGCTGGCAAGATAAAAATCTGTCATTTTTATTTATTTTATTTATTTCACCTTTATTTAACCAGGTAGGCAAGTTGAGAACAAGTTCTCATTTACAATTGCGACCTGGCCAAGATAAAGCAAAGCAGTTTGACACATACAACGACACAGAGTTACACATGGAGTAAAACAAACATACAGTCAATAATACAGTATAGACAAGTCTATATACGATGTGAGCAAATGAGATGAGATAAGGGAGGTAAAGGCAAAAAAGGCCATGGTGGCAAAGTAAATACAATATAGCAAGTAAAACACTGGAATGGTAGATTTGCAATGGAAGAATGTGCAAAGTAGAAATAAAAATAATGGGGTGCAAAGGAGCAAAATTAATTAATTAATTAAATACAGTTGGGAAAGAGGTAGTTGTTTGGGCTAAATTATAGGTGGGCTATGTACAGGTGCAGTAATCTGTGAGCTGCTCTGACAGTTGGTGCTTAAAGCTAGTGAGGGAGATAGGTGTTTCCAGTTTCAGAGATTTTTGTAGTTCGTTCCAGTCATTGGCAGCAGAGAACTCGAAAGAGATAGGTTTTTGTTTTGTCCAATAGGATATTTTTGCTGTGGCTGTCTCTCTCAACACAGGGAAGATAGTGTACAATGCTAAGTGTGTAGAGTTCCTGACCCCTCAGTATGTATGCACACATGACTGTAAGTCGCTTTGGATAAAAGCGTCTGCTAAATGACATATATATATTTTTTTTTAGTATGTCAGTGTGTTCTACAGCTTCACCACACCCTAGCGCCTGCCCTCCTGAAGTATGTGCACTGGAACAGGTACCTATGACCCTTCTACTCATGCAGACGTATCTCTTCCCTTCTACGCACTCAGCGATACAAGCTGTACAGTAAATCAATTCAAATGTATTTATAAAGCCCTTCTTACATCAGCTGATGTCACAAAGTGCTGTACAGAAACCCAGCCTAAAACCCCAAACAGCAAGCAATGCAGGTGTAGAAGCACAGTGGCTAGGACAAACTCCCTAGAAAGGCCAAAACCTTGGAAGAAACCTAGAGAGGAACCAGGCTATGACGGGTGGTCAGTCCTCTTCTGGCTGTGCCGGGTGGAGATTATAACAGAACATGGTCAAGATGTTCAAATGTTCATAGATTACCAGCAAGGTTAAATAATAATAATCAGTGGTTGCCGAGGGTGCAACAGGTTAGCACCTCAGGAGTAAATGTCAGTTAGCTTTTCATAGCCGATGATTCAGAGTATCTCTACCGCTCCTGCTGTCTCTAGAGAGTTGAAAACAGCAGGTCTGAGACAGGTAGCACATCCGGTGAACAGGTCAGGCGGACAGCAAGGAGTCATCAGGGCAGTTAGTCCTGAGGTATGGCCACATGCATATGCATGAGGAAGCACATCTACACTCATATCCTGTGGATATTGATGAGCAGCAGGTAGGCTGTTGGAAATAGACTCAACTGGATTCATCTGGCTGCTTGGATATATATTCATCCTCTCTCTCGCTCTCTCACGGAATCGTCTCCTACAGAGTGCATGCAGGTGAAATCCTTATTCTGCTGCGAGGTCGAGATGGGAGATAGAGCAGAAAACTATCGATCATAGTTCTAACAGTCTGAGTCAGAGGAGTGAGAAGGGTGGGATTAGAGTGGTAGGGAGAGTTGACGGATGTGAAGGGGGATGAGGGAGTCAGTTTTGTTATTTTATCGCCACCTACTGGTCAGGGACTGAAGCGATCTGTAAGCTGTAAAGAAGCATTGGTGTGTTTATATATACAGTGCCTTTGGAGAGTATTCAGACCGCTTGACTTTTTCCACATTTTGTTATGTTACAGCCTTCTTAAATGGATACACACAAGACCCCATACTGACAAGAGAAAACGGGTATCTGCACTTTTCATAAAAATAAAAAACAGAAGTACCTTATTTACATAAGTATTCAGACCCTTTGCTATGAGACTGGAAATTGAGCTCACGTGCATCCTGTTTTCATTGATCATCCTTGAGATGTTTCTACAACTTGATTGGAGTCCAAATGTGGTAAATTAAATGTAATGGACATGTCTTGAAAGGGCACACACCTGTCTATATAAGGTCTAACAGTTGACCGTGCATGTCAGAGCAAGGAGTAAGGTATTGTCCATAGACCTCCAAGACAGGATTGTGTTGAGGCACAGATCTGGGGAAGTGTACCAAAACATTTCTGAAGCATTGAAGGTTCCGAAGAACACAGTGGCCTTCATCATTCAAGAAGTTTGGAACCACCAAGACTCTTCCTGAGCAATCTGGGGAGAAGGGCCTTGGTCAGGGAGGTGACCAAGAACCCGACAGTCACTCTGACAGAGCTCCAGAGTTCCTCTGTGGAGACGGGATAACCTTCCAGAGGGACAACCATCTCTACAGCACTCCACCAATCAGGCCTTTATATTAGTGGTCAGACGGAAGCCACTAAAAGGCACATGACATCCCTATGGTGAAGCATGGCGGTGATGTGGGGATGTTTTTCAGCGGCAGGGACTGGGAGACTAGTCAGGATCGAGGCAAAGATGAACGGAGCAAAGTACAGAGAGGTCCTTAATGAAAACCTCCTCGAGCGCTCAGGATCTCAGACTGTGGCGATGGTTCACCTTCCAACTGGACAATGACCCTAAGCACACAGCCAAGATATTGAATATCTCTGGAGAGACCTGAAAATAGCTGTGCAGCAATGCTCCCCATCTAACCTGACAGAGCTTGAGAGGATCTGCAGAGAAGAATAAGAGAAACTCCACAAATACAGGTGTGCCAAGCTTGTAGCGTCATACCCAAGAAGACTCGAGGCTGTAATCAGGTGCTTCAACAAAGTACTGAGTAAAGGGTCTGAATACTTGTGTAAATGTGATATTTCAGTTAATTTTTTTATAAATTAGCAAACATTTCTAAATACTTACTTTTCCATTGTCATTATGCGGTATTGTGTGTAGATTAATGACAATATATACAGTGCCTTGCGAAAGTATTCGGCCCCTTGAACTATACGACCTTTTGCCACATTTCAGGCTTCAAACATAAAGATATAAAACAGATTTTTTTGTGAAGAATCAACAACAAGTGGGACACAATCATGAAGTGGAACAACATTTATTGGATATTTCAAACTTTTTTAACAAATCAAAAACTGAAAAATTGGGCGTGCAAAAATTATTCAGCCCCTTTACATTCAGTGCAGCAAACTCTCTCCAGAAGTTCAGTGAGGATCTCTGAATGATCCAATGTTGACCTAAATGACTAATGATGATAAATACAATCCACCTGTGTGTAATCAAGTCTCCGTATAAATGCAACCGCACTGTGATAGTCTCAGAGGTCCGTTAAAAGCGCAGAGAGCATCATGAAGAACAAGGAACACACCAGGCAGGTCCGAGATACTGTTGTGAAGAGGTTTAAAGACGGATTTGGATACAAAAAGATTTCCCAAGCTTTAAACATCCCAAGGAGCACTGTGCAAGCGATAATATTGAAATGGAAGGAGTATCAGACCACTGCAAATCTACCAAGAACTGGTCGTTCTTCTAAACTTTCAGCTCATACAAGGAGAAGACTGATCAGAGATGCAGCCAAGAGGCCCATGATCACTCTGGATGAACTGCAGAGATCTACAGCTGAGGTGGGAGACTCTGTCCATAGGACAACAATCAGTCATATATTGCACAAATCTGGCCTTTATGGAAGAGTGGCAAGAAGAAAAGCCATTTCTTAAAGATATCCATAAAAAGTGTCGTTTAAAGTTTGCCACAAGCCACCTGGGAGACACACCAAACATGTGGAAAGAAGGAGTGCTCTGGTCAGATGAAACCAAAATTGAGCTTTTTGGCAACAATGCAAAACGTTATGTTTGGCGTAAAGCAACACCCTGAACACACCATCCCCACTGTCAAACATGGTGGTGGCAGCATCATGGTTTGGGCCTGC
>NW_025755959.1:0-7126 GCF_021184085.1 Oncorhynchus gorbuscha
TCTCCAACTTCTATATTAACCTACTATATACATACAGAGAGCAGTACCACAGAGTGAAAGGCCTCCAACTTCTATATTAACCTACTATATACATACAGAGAGCAGTACCACAGAGTGAAAGGCCTCCAACTTCTATATTAACCTACTATATACATACAGAGAGCAGTACCACAGAGTGAAAGGCCTCCAACTTCTATATTAACCTACTATATACATACAGAGAGCAGTACCACAGAGTGAAAGGCCTCCAACTTCTATATTAACCTACTATATACATACAGAGAGCAGTACCACAGAGTGAAAGGTCTCCAACTTCTATATTAACCTACTATATACATACAGAGAGCAGTACCACAGAGTGAAAGGCCTCCAACTTCTATATTAACCTACTATATACATACAGAGAGCAGTACCACAGAGTGAAAGGTCTCCAACTTCTATATTAACCTACTATATACATACAGAGAGCAGTACCACAGAGTGAAAGGCCTCCAACTTCTATATTAACCTACTATATACATACAGAGAGCAGTACCACAGAGTGAAAGGTCTCCAACTTCTATATTAACCTACTATATACATACAGAGAGCAGTACCACAGAGTGAAAGGCCTCCAACTTCTATATTAACCTACTATATACATACAGAGAGCAGTACCACAGAGTGAAAGGCCTCCAACGTCTATATTAACCTACTATATACATACAGAGAGCAGTACCACAGAGTGAAAGGTCTCCAACTTCTATATTAACCTACTATATACATACAGAGAGCAGTACCACAGAGTGAAAGGCCTCCAACTTCTATATTAACCTACTATATACATACAGAGAGCAGTACCACAGAGTGAAAGGCCTCCAACTTCTATATTAACCTACTATATACATACAGAGAGCAGTACCACAGAGTGAAAGGTCTCCAACTTCTATATTAACCTACTATATACATACAGAGAGCAGTACCACAGAGTGAAAGGCCTCCAACCCAGAGCTTTCCTATGTCTCAGACTGATTTGACTGAGTGTCCTATAAGCCTGGACACTGGAACATGTGTGGTCACAGATGGAAAGGACAAATGATTACAGAGACAGGAAAGAACTGAAGAATCCTCGTCTGGCTGTGACATCACACAGAGACAAACAGACCATCTGACCTGCACCAGGTTCAATCCTTGGATGGCTGTGACATCACACAGAGACAAACAGACCATCTGACCTGCACCAGGTTCAATCCTTGGATGGCTGTGACATCACACAGAGACAAACAGACCATCTGACCTGTACCAGGTTCAAGCCTTGGATGGCTGTGACATCAGAGACCAACAGACCATCTGACCTGCACCAGGTTCAATCCTTGGATGGCTGTGACATCACACAGAGACAAACAGACCATCTGACCTGCACCAGGTTCAAGCCTTGGATGGCTGTGACATCACACAGAGACAAACAGACCATCTGACCTGCACCAGGTTCAATCCTTGGATGCAGTTCTTCACTTCTTTTATGAGTTTCACTTTCTCTGCTGCCTTTAGTTCTGTCAGTTTTACTGTGAAGTGTGTCTTCTCTTTCTTGACTGGTGCCGCGTCCTCTTCCACTGCCTGTAGGAGCAGAATGAAAACAATGCCAGGTTAAAACATGCTCTATGCCCTGAGGACACTACATGACATGTTGATGTGTACAGTCAAGCACAAAGATTGCATTGCAGTAAAGAGGCTTACATTGGGCATTGAAACTAAACGAGGTTAAAGCCTTTATAGATAGAAGGCCAATGAGCTCTGCAGGGGATCAAGTCATGTGGGGTAAGGGGTGACCGCGGGGCGTCGCGTGAGGGGTGACCGCGGGGCGTCGCGTGAGGGGTGACCGCGGGGCGTCGCGTGAGGGGTGACCGCGGGGCACGGCGTGAGGGGTGACCGCGGGGCACGGCGTAAGGGGTGACCGCGAGGCACGGCGTAAGGGGTGACCGCGGGGCACGGCGTAAGGGGTAACCGCGGGGCACGGCGTAAGGGGTAACCGCGGGGCACGGCGTAAGGGGTAACCGCGGGGCACGGCGTAAGGGGTAACCGCGGGGCACGGCGTAAGGGGTAACCGCGGGGCACGGCGTAAGGGGTAACCGCGGGGCACGGCGTAAGGGGTAACCGCGGGGCACGGCGTAAGGGGTAACCGCGGGGCACGGCGTAGGGGTAACCGCGGGGCACGGCGTAAGGGGTAACCGCGGGAGCACGGCGTAAGGGTAGCCGCGGGGCACGGCGTAGGGGTAACCGCGGGGCACGGCGTAAGGGGTAACCGCGGGGCACGGCGTAAGGGGTAACCGCGGGGCACGGCGTAAGGGGTAACCGCGGGGCACGGCGTAAGGGGTAACCGCGGGGCACGGCGTAAGGGGTAACCGCGGGGCACGGCGTAAGGGGTAACCGCGGGGCACGGCGTAAGGGGTAACCGCGGGGCACGGCGTAAGGGGTAACCGCGGGGCACGGCGTAAGGGGTAACCGCGGGGCACGGCGTAAGGGTATAACCACGGGGCATCAGGGGGGGTAAACCGGCAGGGGCCACGGGGCGTAAAGGGGTAACCAACATGGGCTTGATAAACATATTGAATAAAACACAGAAACACACTGGGGCATCCCTGTCTTACCAGAGCTGCAGGTGATGCTGCTGCAGTCATGGCTCCCATTGGCATCATCCCAACATCCCTGGATATTCAGGGGGATCAAACAAATTAAAACATACTTTATTAGAGAAGTCATTGAGCAAATCAAAAATGTACTCATCACATGGCGTAACAAAGGGGGATCAACCGCGGGCCTTCCCAGCAATACAGAGAGTAGAAATAATAACAAAAGTAATAATAAATACACAATGGTAACGATAACATGGCCCCATACGGGGTACCAGTACTGAGTCAATAATAACATGGCTTTATACCACGGGGCATACTGCGTCAATATGGGGTAACCACGGAGACAGTCAGTCAATAATAACCACGGGGCATCAATAATAACATGGCTTTATACACAACATGTAATAACATGGCTTTATAAAACATATGAGTCAATAATAACATGGCTTTAAACACCACTGAGTCAATAATCCCTGGCTTTATACACAGAGCTGCAGGTCAATAATGATGCTTATGCAGTACCACTGAGTCAATAATCCATTGGCTTTATCAGGGTACCAGTACTGGATATTCAGGGTTTTACACAGGGACCAGTACTGAGTCAATAATAACATGGCTTTATTGGAGAAGTACTGAATTAACGAATCAAAAATGTTATAATAACATGGCTTTAACAACAGGTGTAGATCAATAATAACATACATACACAGGGTACCATTACTGATCCCAACAATAACAGAGAAAAGTACCAGTACTAGATAATAACATGGCTTTAACAAGTAAGTAATAAATAACATGGCTTTATACACAGGGTACCAGTACTGAGTCAACTCAATAACATGGCTTTATACGCAGGTACCAGTACTGAGTCAATAATAACATGGCTTATACAGGGTACCAGTATAGTCAATAATAACATGAAACTTATACAGGGTACCAGTACTGAGTCAATAATAACATGGCTTTATACACGGGTACCAGTACTGAGTCAATAATAACATGGGTACCAGTACTGAGTCAATAATAACATGGCTTTATACGCAGAGTACCAGTGCGGTCAATAATAACATGGCTTTATACCAGAATTTGCCAGTACTGAGTCAATAATAACATGGCTTTATACACAGGGTACCAGTACTAGAGTCAATAATAACAACATGGATTTTAATTACTGAGTCAATAATAACATGGCTATACCTGGGTACCAGTACTGAGTCAATAACAACATGGCTTTATACACAGGGTACCAGTACTGAGTCAATAATAACATGGCTTTATACACAGGTACCAATTTTAGTATAGTCAATAATAACTTTATGGCTTTATACATGGCTTCTGCGGGTACCAGTACTGAGTCAATAATAACATGGCTTTATACACAGAATTACCAGTACTGAGTCAATAATAACATGGCTTTATACAGGGTACCAGTACTGAGTCAATAATAACATGGCTTTATACACGGGTACCAGTACTGAGTCAATAATAACATGGCTTTATACACAGGGTACCAGTACTGAGTCAATAATAACATGGCTTTATAGTCACGGGGTACCAGTACTGAGTCAATAATAACATGGCTTTATACACAGGGTACCAGTACTGAATCCAATAATAACATGGCTTTATACAGGGTACCAGTACTGAGTCAATAATAACATGGCTTTATACACGGGGTACCAGTACTGAGTCAATAATAACATGGCTTTATACACAGGGTACCAGTACTGAGTCAATAATAACATGGCAGGGTACCAGTACTGAGTCAATAATAACATGGCTTTATACGGGTACCAGGGAGTCAATAATACCAGTACTACTGAGTCCAATAATAACATGGCTTTATTACCAGTACTGAGTCAATAATAACATGGCTTTATACAGTACGTACCAGTACTGAGTCAATAATAACATGGCTTTATACACACAGGTACCAGTACTGAGTCAATAATAACATGGCTTTATACACAGGGTACCAGTACTGAGTCAATAATAACATGGCTTTTATACACGGGGTACCAGTACTGAGTCAATAATAACATGGCTTTATATGGCACGGGTACCAGTACTGAGTCAATAATAACATGGCTTTATACAGGGTACCAGTACTGAGTCAATAATAACATGGCTTTATACACAGGGTACCAGTACTGAGTCAATAATAACATGGCTTTATACACGGGGTACGGGTACCAGTACTGAGTCAATAATAACATGGCTTTATACACGGGGTACCAGTACTGAGTCAATAATAACATGGCTTTATATACGGGGTACCAGTACTGAGTCAATAATAACATGGCTTTATACACGGGTACCAGTACTGAGTCAATAATAACATGGCTTTATACACAGGGTACCAGTACTGAGTCAATAATAACATGGCTTTATACACAGGGTACCAGTACTGAGTCAATAATAACATGGCTTTATACACAGGTACCAGTACTGAGTCAATAATAACATGGCTTTATACACAGGGTACCAGTACTGAGTCAATAATAACATGGCTTTATACACAGGGTACCAGTACTGAGTCAATAATAACATGGCTTTATACACAGGAGTACCAGTACTGAGTCAATAATAACAGCATGGTACTTTAATAACACGCAGGGTACCAGTACTGAGTCAATAATAACATGGCTTTAACGGGGGTACCAGTACTGAGTCAATAATAACATGGCTTTATACGGGTACCAGTACTGAGTCAATAATAACATGGCTTTATACACGGGGTACCAGTACTGAGTCAATAATAACATGGCTTTATACGGGGGTACCAGTACTGAGTCAATAATAACATGGCTTTATACACAGGGTACCAGTACTGAGTCAATAATAACATGGCTTTATACGGGGTACCAGTACTGAGTCAATAATAACATGGCTATACGGGGTACCAGTACTGAGTCAATAATAACATGGCTTTATACACAGGAGTACCAGTACTGAGTCAATAATAACATGGCTTTATACACAGGGTACTAGTACTGAGTCAATAATAACATGGCTTTATACACAGGGTACCAGTACTGAGTCAATAATAACATGGCTTTATACCTGCCAGGTACCAGTACTGAGTCAATAATAACATGGCTTTATACAGAGATACAAGTACTGAGTCAATAATAACATGGCTATACACGGGGTACCAGTACTGAGTCAATAATAACATGGCTTTATACACGGGGTACCAGTACTGAGTCAATAATAACATGGCTTTATACACGGGGTACCAGTACTGAGTCAATAATAACATGGCTTTATACCGCGGGTACCAGTACTGGAGTCAATAATAACATGGCTTTATACACAGGGTACCAGTACTGAGTCAATAATAACATGGCTTTATACACAGGGTACCAGTACTGAGTCAATAATAACATGGCTTTATACACAGGGTACCAGTACTGAGTCAATAATAACATGGCTTTATACACAGGGTACCAGTACTGAGTCAATAATAACATGGCTTTATACACAGGGTACCAGTACTGAGTCAATAATAACATGGCTTTATACACAGGGTACCAGTACTGAGTCAATAATAACATGGCTTTATACACGGGGTACCAGTACTAAGTCAATAATAACATGGCTTTATACACAGGGTACCAGTACTGAGTCAATAATAACATGGCTTTATACACGGGGTACCAGTACTGAGTCAATAATAACATGGCTTTATACACAGGGTACCAGTACTGAGTCAATAATAACATGGCTTTATACACAGGGTACCAGTACTGAGTCAATAATAACATGGCTTTATACACAGGGTACCAGTACTGAGTCAATAATAACATGGCTTTATACACAGGGTACCAGTACTGAGTCAATAATAACATAGTACATATAAGCAGCAGGTATTCTAGTGGTTAGAGTGTAGGGGCGGCAGGTAGCCTAGTGGTTAGAGTGTAGAGGTGGCAGGTAGCCTAGTGGTTAGAGTGTAGGGGCGGCAGGTAGCCTAGTGGTTAGAGTGTAGAGGTGGCAGGTAGCCTAGTGGTTAGAGTGTAGGGGCGGCAGGTAGCCTAGTGGTTAGAGTGTAGAGGTGGCAGGTAGCCTAGTGGTTAGAGTGTAGAGGTGGCAGGTAGCCTAGTGGTTAGAGTGTAGAGGTGGCAGGTAGCCTAGTGGTTAGAGTGTAGAGGTGGCAGGTAGCCTAGTGGTTAGAGTGTAGGGGCGGCAGGTAGCCTAGTGGTTAGAGTGTAGAGGTGGCAGGTAGCCTAGTGGTTAGAGTGTAGGGGTGGCAGGTAGTCTAGTGGTTAGAGTGTAGGGGCGGCAGGTAGCCTAGTGGTTAGAGTGTAGGGGCGGCAGGTAGCCTAGTGGTTAGAGTGTAGGGGCGGCAGGTAGCCTAGTGGTTAGAGTGTAGGGGCGGCAGGTAGTCTAGTGGTTAGAGTGTAGAGGCGGCAGGTAGTCTAGTGGTTAGAGTGTAGGGGCGGCAGGTAGTCTAGTGGTTAGAGTGTAGAGGTGGCAGGTAGCCTAGTGGTTAGAGTGTAGAGGTGGCAGGTATT
>NW_025755960.1:0-7126 GCF_021184085.1 Oncorhynchus gorbuscha
TATCAAGACCTACTATGCCCAGTTGACACAGCAACTGCACGCTGTATATCAAGACCCATGCCCAGTTGACACAGCAACCGCACACTGTATATCAAGACCCATGCCCAGTTGACACAGCAACCGCACACTGTATATCAAGACCCATGCCCAGTTGACACAGCAACCGCGACACACCTGTATATCAAGACCCATGCCCAGTTGACACAGCAACCGCACACTGTATATCAAGACCCATGCCCAGTTGACACAGCAACCGCACACTGTATATCAAGACCCATGCCCAGTTGACACAGCAACCGCGACACTGTATATCAAGACCCATATGCCCAGTTGACACAGCAACCGCACACCATGTATATCAAGACCCATGCCCAGTTGACACAGCAACCGCACACTGTATATCAAGACCCATGCCCAGTTGACACAGCAACCGCACACTGTATATCAAGACCCATGCCCAGTTGACACAGCAACCGCTACACTGTATATCAAGACCCATGCCCAGTTGACACAGCAACCGCATCACTGTATATCAAGACCCATGCCCAGTTGACACAGCAACCGCACACTGTATATCAAGACCCATGCCCAGTTGACTACAGCAACGCACATGTATATCAAGACCCGTACCCCAGTTAAACACTTAACCGCACACTGT
The DNA here is from genome assembly GCF_021184085.1 of Oncorhynchus gorbuscha. Classification (NCBI taxonomy): domain Eukaryota; kingdom Metazoa; phylum Chordata; class Actinopteri; order Salmoniformes; family Salmonidae; genus Oncorhynchus; species Oncorhynchus gorbuscha. The sequence goes on from NW_025755960.1 coordinate 659, forward strand.
ATATCAAGACCCATGCCCAGTTGGCACAGCAACCGCACACTGTATATCAGACCCATGCAGTTGACACAGCAACTCAGCACACTGTGGCATCAAGACCCATGCCCAGTTGACACAGCAACCGCAGACACTGTATATCAAGACCCATGCCCAGTTGACACAGCAACCGCACACTGCCCATATCAAGACCCATACCCAGTTGACACAGCAACCGCACACTGTATATCAAGACCCATGCCCAGATTGACACAGCAACCGCACACTGTATATCACAGACCATGCCCAGTTGACAGCAACCGCACACTGTATATCAAGACTCCATGCCCAGTTGACACAGCAACCGCACACTGTATATCAAGACCCATGCCCAGTTGACACAGTAAACGCACATGTATATCAAGACCCATGCCCAGCCGGGACACAGCAACCGCACACTGTATATCAAGACCCATGCCCAGTTGACACAGCAACCGCACACTGTATATCAAGACGCATGCCCAAACAGAGAAAAGCTGCTCTTATGAGCCCTTTCCTCTGATGCAGTGGGATTCAGATACCCTCAGATACCCTCTGATGCATTGGGATTCAGATACCCTCAGATACCCTCTGATGCATTGGGATTCAGATACCCTCTGATGCATTGGGATTCAGATACCCTCTGATGCATTGGGATTCAGATACCCTCTGATGCATTGGGATTCAGATACCCTCTGATGCATTGGGATTCAGATACCCTCTGATGCATTGGGATTCAGATACCCTCTGATGCATTGGGATTCAGATACCCTCAGATACCCTCTGATGCATTGGGATTCAGATACCCTCTGATGCATTGGGATTCAGATACCCTCTGATGCATTGGGATTCAGATACCCTCTGATGCATTGGGATTCAGATACCCTCTGATGCCCTCAGATGCCCTCAGATGCCCTCAGATGCCCTCAGATGCCCTCAGATGCCCTCTGATGTATTGGGATTCAGATACCCTCAGATACCCTCAGATACCCTCAGATGCCCTCAGATGCCCTCAGATGCCCTCAGATGCCCTCAGATGCCCTCAGATGCCCTCAGATGCCCTCAGATGCATTGGGATTCAGATACCCTCAGATGCATTGGGATTCAGATACCCTCAGATACCCTCTGATGCATTGGGATTCAGATGCCCTCAGATGCCCTCAGATGCCCTCAGATGCCCTCAGATGCCCTCAGATGCATTGGGATTCAGATACCCTCAGATGCCCTCAGATGCCCTCAGATGCCCTCAGATGCCCTCAGATGCCCTCAGATGCCCTCAGATGCATTGGGATTCAGATACCCTCAGATACCCTCAGATGCATTGGGATTCAGATACCCTCAGATGCCCTCTGATGCATTGGGATTCAGATGCCCTCAGATGCCCTCAGATGCCCTCAGATGCCCTCAGATGCCCTCAGATGCATTGGGATTCAGATACCCTCAGATGCCCTCAGATGCCCTCAGATGCCCTCAGATGCCCTCAGATGCCCTCAGATGCCCTCAGATGCCCTCTGATGCATTGGGATTCAGATGCCCTCAGATGCCCTCAGATGCCCTCAGATGCCCTCAGATGCCCTCAGATGCCCTCAGATGCATTGGGATTCAGATGCCCTCAGATGCCCTCAGATGCCCTCAGATGCCCTCAGATGCCCTCAGATGCCCTCAGATGCCCTCAGATGCCCTCAGATTTATTGGGATTCGTGATGCCCTCAGACGCCCATTGGGATTTAGATGCCCTCCGTGATAACCCTCTGATGCATTGGGATTCAGACCCTCAGATGCCCTCAGATGCCCTCAGATGCCCTCAGATGCCCTCGCATTTCAGAAGTGGGGATTCAGATGCCCTCAGATGCCTCAGATGCCCTCAGATGCCCTCAGATGCCCTCAGATGCCCTCAGATGCCTTTCAGATGCATGGGATTCAATGCCTCAGATGCCCTCAGATGCCCTCAGATGCCCTCAGATGCATTGGGATTCAGATGCCCTCAGATGCCCTCAGATGCCCTCAGATGCCCTCAGATGCCCTCAGATGCCCTCAGATGCCCTCAGATACCCTCAGATACCCTCAGATACCCTCAGTCTAACTGCCTCCAACAAGTCAGCATTCCGTAGTTAACACCACAATGACTTGATAATGTTAAGTCAAGTAGCCAATTCCCACATTTAACAGGTCGTTGAATGCAAGATGACAAAAACACAATACCATTAGTGTAGGTCATTTTATCACAGCAGCTCTTACAACGACTACACACTAGAATAGCCTATATCATCACGAAATTGAAACAGCTCTTGCCATAACTGAAGCGTAAATAGAATGACCACAAGAACATTTTCCCAGTCGCTATTAGAACCAGGCAACCACAAATTCAAATAATAAAGACACCCCATAACCTTCCTCAACTGCTACAGAGAGACTCACCAGTGGCAAAGTGGACTTATCACGGTCATCATCAAGACAAAAACATCAGGTTTTACTTGAACTCTTCCCTTCCAGAGCAGAGGCAATACCGACCCTGGATCTCCCCACAGTAGTCATTATCCATAGAGAGAAGACACAGACACCTCGAAGCCCGTCTGTTGCTTAGCCCCAGCGGTGAAGGTAGCCCTCGCCTACATGCAAGGCTGGCACGTGTCACCCAACACACTGTGTTTCAGTGTTCCCACCCTCCCAGATGCCCACTCCCCTTTCTCAATGCCCTGCTCTCCTAAAGCAGTCACACACATCCATGGCAGACCTGACACCATATCACTGGAAGAGCTGTGGGTTTCCGGCTCAGTCTGCAGTCCAGAGTTTGCTGAGCTGAAGGAGCAGGGCAGCCCTCGCTCTACTGGCCCTAATCCAGCAGCATGTAGAGAGGAATTAGAGCCACAATGTCTTCGCCCTCCCCTCCTTCACTTAAGTTCTGGCACAGACAAGTCATTCCGCTCAAATCATGCCAGCCAGGAGTGGGAACTATTGCCCAGCCAGGAAATGTTAGAGAGCAAACACATATGGCCGTAGTTGGCAGTCAGCCTGCATTGTACAAGTGATTTTGTCATCAACTTCAGAGCAGACATAGCAGGTAAGACATTAATCCAGCAACTAAAAACTGGGCTCGCAGCCAAAAGAAATCACAAACCACCCAAAGCAGGATCTAGCAACCAGAGTGACATAGTAACTGAATCAGTTGCATGAGCACCTCCATAATGTACCTGCAAATTCCGAAATTGCAGTACTGCGTCTCTGGGTAAGAGGTGGGGACAAGACTATCTCACAAGGCTCTGACTGAGGATGCGAGGAGTCAGACGGAAGTCAAGTCACCCTTCCCATCGATATTTATTTTGCAAAGGCATAGATGCGGTAAAGAGGTCAATCGAACTCCCGACCAAAACAACGGAATTGACATAAAAAACGCATGGGGAAAAGATCGAGACTCCTCATTGGCCCCCAATAAAATTAACCTACAGTTAGGCCATTGTTTATATGTGTATTTCACACTAATTTGAGGTGAAAAACAGAGAATAATGCTTGCTTAAGTAACAACATTATGGGCCTCTTACAATACTTCAATCATTACCGGTTTGACGAATATCTACTTTGTTTGATCAGATTTGTTGAATGTGCGCCAATCTGGTAAATGTCTGCGTTCCATTCACTTCTTTACAGCATCTATGCACCCGACTTGCTCAAGTAAATAGAAGGTTTTTGAGCAACAAAAAAATACCAGCGGCGCACCATGAGAAAACAGAAGTTGGCTTAGATGGTTGACACCATGTCATCTGTATTTTGTCTCAATGTTTATTGAAAACATAAATATGTTGGACAATGACCAGTTGTTGTCGCTCTAATGCACATATTCAGAGTCAAGGCCCGCGGGCCACATCCGGCCGCGAGAAGGTTTTTACGGCCCCTGGGATGATCTTGATTTATTATTAGAACCGCCTGCACCGCAGCAAGCCAGCAGCCCGCGAGATCTTTTACACGCACAATACTACATTTCCCACAATGCAACGGTGACGCACTTTTTGAGCAGTAGGCTGCTTCATTTCAATATTTATTGGCACAGCAGTTGTCAGCATCACAGTAAAATTAACTTTCAGATACCCATCAAAAATGGCAAAACGGAAGGTGGACACTGAGAACCGGGGTTTCAAACAAGGTGGGAGTCGGAGTATTTGTTCACGGAGGTAGGTGGAAAACCTGTGTGTCTTCTGTGTGGAGAAAGTGTGGCGGTACTGAAGAGTATAATCTGAGACTGACATTATGAAACGAACACGCGACAACAACAAGAATATGGACATGGAACAAAGGCTACAAAAAGGCAGAGAATTAAAACGAGGCCTCAAATCTCGACAGGCTCTGTTCTCAAAAAAGCCAAATCACAAGGCCAGGCTAAGTGTCAAGGCTAGTTTTATTTTGGCAGAAGAGACGCTAAATCAGCCCGCCATTTACGGAGGGGATTTCATCAAAAAACTGCATGATTAAAGCTTCAGACTAAGCTTGCCCAGAAAAAGGCAACTCTTTAAATGTGAGTCTGAGCAGAAACACCATTGTTTGAGAGAGACCAGTTGTTCATCAATCTAAAAGAGCAGCCAGAAAAAGCGGAAGATTTCTGGCTGTATATTCTTTGGCCGTGGGATGAGAGCACGTATTATTTCTCTGATACGCTCCAGCGTCAATTTTCAACCGGCAGACCTGAGCCTAAGCGCACAGATATTTTTGGCTTTTACGCCCCATGCATGGCACAACCACGTAAGATGATTTGTATGAAGAGGTGTCAAGATGTGTAAAATGAGATGGAGCTGCCTTTGGGAAAACTCGTGGTTTGACAACCACGGAGCACCTGCGATGTGTGGACACAGAGAGCGACTGGTGGCAAAGATACGGGAAAAGATGCAAGAGGAAAACGCGACAGGTGAGCTGACAGCTTATCATTGTATCATACACCAGGAAGCAGCGGCGGTAAAGCCTTGAAAATGGAGCATGTAATGAGCATCATCACGCGCACAGTTAACTTTATCAGAGCCAAAGGTTTGAATCACCGCAGTTCAAGGCATTTCTGACGGAGTTAGAAACGGAGCATGGTGATTTGCCTTATCACACAGAGCATGGCTAAGCCAGGGAAAGGTGCTTCAAAGATGTTTCGAGCTTCAGTGGAGGAGATTTGTCTGTTCTTGGACAGCAAAGGGAAAGACACAACACAACTCCGAGACGAAATGTTTCTGTGTGAAATGGCTTTTCTGTGTGACATTACGAGTCATCTGAATGCAAATGAACCCAGCTGCAGGGTCGATCGTGTCATCTCTGATATGTACAGTACAGTGAAGGCATTTAAAACCAAACTGACTCTGTGGGAGACGCAGATGCGAAAGAAAATTTGAGCCACTTTCCCAGCTGCCAGACCATGAAAGAGAAGCTATCTACCAGTGCGTTCCCGAGCGCACAGTTGGCTGATAAAATAGGTATGCTTGCCGCTGACTTTCGACGCCGATTTGCTGACTTTGAAGCACAAAAAGCAGGTTGGAACTGCTCGGTAACCCATTTGCTGTTGACGTGGAAAGCTCACCACCAAACCTCCAAATGGAGTTGATTGACCTCCAATGCAATGATGCACTGAGGGCAAAAATATGCGGCAGGGTGCCGCGGAGTTCGCCCGTTTCCTCCCCGACACAATGCCCCAGCTGCGCATCCAGGCTGCTCAAACGTTGTCTATGTTTGGCAGCACATACCTGTGTGAACAACTGTTTTCTTTGATGAACTTGAACAAAACATCACACAGAAGTCGACTTACTGCTGAACACCTCCACTCAATTCTGAGGATTTCCTCAGCTCAGAGCCTTACCCTTCAACATTGATGAACTTGTGGAAAAGATGGGACACCACCAAGTATCACCCTCAACCTCAAACAAGTGAACATTACTGTGCAATCACATATTTAGAGTTTTACTTCAGTTCAAGTTTAAAAGTTAAAGTTTAATATTTGTTTTCACTGCATGTTACTTCTCCTTAAACAAAGTGTTGTTTTTGATTAATAGATTTTTGCACTTTATTTTATTGTATTTCAATCCAATTATATTTTAAAATATTTCAGCTGAGTGGATGATAGAAAATTGCTATTATTGTTTTTTTCTGAAGTAAATTTAGCCCACTTTGCTAAAATAGAAAATATAGCTACTGATGGTGCCTTGAATACCGCTTCTTTCATTTAATGTTCATGTTATGGGGATTTTATATAAAGGAAATTTGTCTTTTGTGTCTGTTGAAAAATTAAAGATTACTGACAGAGCCATAAAGGTTATTGCTTTATTTATCTGATCATATTGGAATATATTTGTTAGGTTTTCAGTAGGTTCAATTAGGTTCACTAGACTATATGCGTCATTTAAAAAATTTTCAATGAACATTCGAACAGTCCGGCCCTCGGCTTGTAGCTAAATTTTTTATTTGGCCCTCCGTCCATTTGACTTTGACACCCCT
>NW_025755961.1:0-7125 GCF_021184085.1 Oncorhynchus gorbuscha
CCCCCACTAAACAAATAGTACGAGGCCAGGATCGCGACCCACTAAACAAATAGTACGAGGCCAGGATCGCGACCCCCTAAACAAATAGTACGAGGCCAGGATCGCGACCCCCCTAAACAAATAGTACGAGGCCAGGATCGCGACCCCCCCACTAAACAAATAGTACGAGGCCAGGATCGCGACCCCACTAAACAAATAGTACGAGGCCAGGATCACGACCCCCTAAAACAAATAGTACGAGGCCAGGATCTACCCCCTAAACAAATAGTATGAGGCCAGGATCACCCCAAAACAAATAGTACGGGGCCAGGATCGCCCCCACCCCCCCTAAACAAATAGTCGAGGCCAGAATCACCCCCCAACTTAAATGATACTGAGGCCAGGATCGCCCCCCTAAACAAATAGTACGAGGCCAGGATCGCCACTGAAACAAATGATGCAGGCCAGGATCACCCCCACTTTTAAACAAATAGTACGAGGCCAGGATCACCCCCACTACACAAATAGTACGGGGGCTGGGATGAGACCCCCACTAAACAAATAGTACGAGTACAGGATGCTTGGCCCCCACTAAACAAACAGTACGAGTACAGGATCGTGACCCCCACTAAACAAACAGTGCAGTACACAGGATCGCGACCCCCCACTAAACAAGCAGTAGGGTACAGGATCGCGACCCCCCACTAAACAAATAGTAGGAGTACAGGATCGCGTCCCCCCACTAAACAAATAGTACGAGGCCAGGATCGACCCCCCACTAAACAAATAGTACGATACAGGATCGCGACCCCATAAACAAACAGTACGAGTACAGGATATTCCCCCACTAAACAAATAGTACGAGAATGCAGTACAGGATCGCGACCCCCCACTAAACAAATAATACGAGTACAGGATCGTGACCCCCCACTAAACAAATAGTACGAGTACAGGATCGCGACCCCCCACCCAAATAGGGCAGTACAGGATGATGCGTAGTACGGGCCGGGATCGCGACCCCCACTAAACAAACAGTGCCGAGGCCAGGATCGCGACCCCCCCTAAACAAATAGTACGAGTACAGATTATTGTATGAGACAATATACAAACGTATTTGAAAAGTATATTTATTTTGGTTTCTTGTAAATGTAATGAATTAAGGGTTATTCGTGGATGTAAAAATCTAAAATGTACTGGTTTTTAAAAATTATTTTTGGGTTGGGTTCATGAGAAATTGCACACAGCAAAATAGGGTCCCTGCTAAAAAAAAGTTTGAATAGCACTGGTCTAAGGGGTTGGGTCTAGGGGTTGATTTGGGACAGGACAACTCCAGCAGACAGGACTGTTACCCTGCTTGTCCCTTTGTGTTGACTGACAGGTCTGCTGTCCAATCAGCAGCCTCAGAACACCAGCACCTTCCAACCAGGGTGGGCTAAGGAGCAGCCAAAGAACAGGCAGTCCACCCCCTGGTCCAGCAGCCAATCAAACACCACTTCCCGGTTCCCTGAGCCAATCGTAACCCTCAGCTTGAAGTTGCCTCCGTCGCTAAGGTTGTTGTTGCTAACAGGAAGTAGGTTGACCACTTCCATATCGAAGGTCACAGCAGAGCCGAGGGTGATGGAAGGCAGCTGGTTGGTCATCTCTTTACCGTTGACAAACACTGCTCCTGGAGGGGAGAAGAGGGAGAGAGAGAGAAGAGAGAGAGAGAGAGAGGGAAAAGGAGAGAGAGAGAGAAGAGAGGGAAAAGGAGAGAGAGAGAAGAGAGGGAAAAGGAGAGAGAGAGAAGAGGGAAAAGAGACAGAGAAGAGGGAGGGAGGGAGGGAGGAAGGGAGGGAGAGAGAGAGAGAGAGGGGGAGAGAGAGAGAGAGGGAGAGAGAGGAGGGGAGGGAGAGAGGGAGGGGAAGAGGGAAAAGAGACAGAGAAGAGGGAGGGAGGGAGGGGAGGAAGGAGGGAGGGAGAGAGAGGTGAGAAAAAAATCTTGACGTTTTGCTACCGTTTAACGCTGCTGCTACGTTGCAATTGTACGCTTTACCAAAATAAAAAGTGATTTTGAGCGTACCGTTGGTGGAGATGCAGACAGCCTGGTCCCTCTGCAGAGACTCTGTCTCTCCCTCACACCCCACACACACCCCGATACTGTCCCGCTTGTCCACCTGGCCGGTGGCAGAGATCCTACGCAAACACACAAAACACACATTAATCACAGCATAACATTACGCTACAGATTGTGATGGAGAGAGAGGGAGTGTGTGTACTGACTTGAAGGTGAGCGTCTGTCCACAGAAGTAGGTCGGGGCGTTGGAGTAGAGAACCCCAGCTTTAGAGGGGGACGAGTCACTCCGCATGGCGATGTTCCTTCTACTGCTGAGGATGTAGCCCTCACTGCCTGGACACCACTCTGGAACACACACACACACGGTCAGAGAAAAACACACACACACACACGGTCAGAGAAACACACACAGTCAGAGAAACACACACACACACAGTCAGAGAAACACACACACACACACAGTCAGAGAAACACACACACACACGGTCAGAGAAACACACACACACACACACACACACGGTCAGAGAAACACACACACACACACACACACACACGGTCAGAGAAACACACACACACACACACACACGGTCAGAGAAACACACACACACACACAGTCAGAGAAACACACACACGGTCAGAGAACACACACACACACACACGGTCAGAGAAACACACACACACACACACGGTCAGAGAAACACACACACACGGTCAGAGAAACACACACACACACGGTCAGAGAAACACACACACACACGGTCAGAGAAACACACACACACACGGTCAGAGAAACACACACACACACGGTCAGAGAAAACACACACACACGGTCAGAGAAACACACACACACGGTCAGAGAAACACACACACACGGTCAGAGAAACACACACCACCCAGAAGAAGACAGAAACCATGACAACAGTACATCTTCAGTCGAGGCTGACTGCATTTCAACAGGTCTGGCTCCAGGAGACACACCAACAGCACGGGAGGTGAAATTACAAGCTAGGTAGCTGAGTGTGTGCTAAGTAGCTAGTGTGTGCTAGCTAGTAGTGTGTGCTAAGTAGCTAGTGTGCTAAGTAGCAGTGTGTGCTAGTGTGTGCTAAGCTTAGTGTGTGCTAAGTAGCTAGTGTGTGCTAAGTAGCGTGTGCTAGTGTGTGCTAAGTAGCTAGTGTGTTCTGAGTAGCTAGTGTGTACTAAGTTGCTAGTGTGTACTAAGCTAGTGTGTGCTAAGTTGCTAGTGTGTGCTAAGTTGCTAGTGTGTGCTAAGTAGCTAGTGTGTGCTAAGTAGCTAGTGTGTGCTAAGTAGCTAGTGTGTGCTAAGTAGCTAGCTGCACAAGCAACAATGGTTAACATTACACCATGGACCAGAGCCAGTGCCCTGACTATTATGTGCCTAACACACTGATGCCCTGGACCAGAGCTAGAGACTCACGATACACGAGACCAACAAACGTCTACAGGTTACGCGAGCACACACCATCAGAGACACAGACATACCATCAGAGACACAGACATACCATCAGAGACACAGAAACACCATCAGAGACACAGAAATACCATCAGAGACACAGAAACACCATCTGAGACACAGACATACCATCAGAGACACAGAAATACCATCAGAGACACAGAAATACCATCAGAGACACAGAAACACCATCAGAGACACAGAAATACCATCAGAGACACAGAAATACCATCAGAGACACAGAAATACCATCAGGGACACAGAATCACCATCAGAGACACAGAATCACCATCAGAGACACAGACATACCATCAGAGACACAGAAATACCATCAGGGACACAGAATCACCATCAGAGACACATACCATCAGAGACACAGAAATACCATCAGAGACACAGAAATACCATCAGAGACACAGACATACCATCAGAGACACAGACATACCATCAGAGACACAGACATACCATCAGAGACACAGACATACCATCAGAGACACAGCCATACCATCAGAGACACAGACATACCATCAGAGACACAGACATACCATCAGAGACACAGCCATACCATCAGAGACACAGAAATACCATCAGAGACATACTTTGAGGTTCGTAGACCACGCTGTGTCAGCAGAACCTGGAGCTGAACGCATCACCCTGTATCTGCTTCAGGTGTGTCTGTGTTTACCCTGGGGGGTCTGTGAGTTTACCCTGGGGTGTCTGTGTTTACCCTGGGGGGTGTGTGTTTACCCTGGGGTGTGTGTGTTTACCCTAGGGTGTGTGAGTTTACCCTGGGGTGTGAGTTTACCCTGGGGTGTGAGTTTACCCTGGGGTGTCTGTGTTTACCCTGGGGTGTGTGAGTTTACCCTAGGGTGTGAGTTTACCCTGGGGTGTGTGAGTTTACCCTGGGGTGTCTGTTTACCCTGGGGTGTGTGAGTTTACCCTGGGGGGTGTGAGTTTACCCTGGGGGGTGAGTTTACCCTGGGGTGTGTGGAGTTTACCCTGGGGGTGTGAGTTGCCCTGGGGTGTGTGAGTTTACCCTGGGGGGTGAGTTTACCCCTGGGGTGGTGTGAGTTTACCCTGGGTGTTTACCCTGGGGTGTGAGTGTTTACCCTGGGGTGTGTGTGTGTGTTTACCCTGTGGTGTGTGTTTTACCATGTGGTGTGTGTTTACCATGTGTGTGTGTTTACCCTGTGGTGTGTGTGTGTTTTACCATGTGGTGTGTGTTTACCATGTGGTGTGTGTGTGTTTACCCTATAGTGTGTGTGTGAGTTTACCAAGTGGTGTGTGTTTACCCTATAGTGTGTGAGTGTTTACCCTATAGTGTTTACCCTGGGGGTGTGTGAGTTTACCCTGTGGGTGTGTGTTTACCCTAGTGTGTGAGTGTAGTGTTTACCCTGGGGGGTGTGAGTTTACCCTGGGGGTGTGTGAGTTTACCCTGGGGGGGTGAGTTTACCCTGGGGTGTGAGTGTGTTTACCCTGGGGCGGGGTGAGTTTACCCCTGGGGGCGGGGTGAGTGTTTACCCTGGGGGGGTTTACCCTGGGGGTGAGTGTTTACCCTGGGGGGGGTGTGTTTACCCTGGGGTGTTTACCCTGGGGTGTGAGTTTACCCTGGGGTGTGTGTGTTTTACCCTGTGGTGTGTGTACACCAGTTTACCCATGTGGTGTGAGTGTTTACCCTGTGGTGTGTGTGTGTTTACCATGTGGTGTGTGTTCACCATATAGTGTGTGTGTGTTTACCCTAAGTGTGTGTGTTTACCCAATGTGTGTGTTTACCCTATAGCAGAGTGTTTACCCTGTGGTGTGTGTGTGTGTGGTGTGTGTTTACATGTGGTGTGTGTTTACCCTATAGTGTGTGAGTGTTTACCCTATAGTGTTTACCCTGGGGGGTGTGTGAGCTTCATCCTGGGGGTGTGTGAGTTTACCCTGGGGGTGTGTGAGTTTACCCTGGGGGGGGTGTGAGTTTACCCTGGGGAGGTGTTTACCCTGGGGGTTACCCTGGGGTGGTGTGTTTACCCTGGGGTGGGTGCGTTTACCCTGGGCTGACCAACTGAGCTACTGGGCGTGAGAAGGTTTACCTGGATATCCCGGGGTGTGAGTGTTGTCAACCTGGGGGTCACCCATGGGGTGGTGTGTGTGTGTGTTTAACCTGAGCATGTGGTGTGTGTTTACCATATAGTGTGTGTTGTGTTTACCATGTGGTGTGTGTGTGTGCTACCCCATGTGTGTGAGTGTTTCCCATGTGGTGTTTGTGTGTGTGTGTGTTTCACCATGTGGTGTGTGCTTCCCTATAGTGTGTGAGTGTTTACCCTATAGTGTTTACCCTGGGTGGGTGAGTTTACCCTGTGGGGTGTGTGAGTTTACCCTGGGCGGTGTGAGTTTACCTCTGCGGTGAGTTCCTGGGGGTGTGAGTCATCTCTGGGTGTGTGAGCCACCCTGGGGGGTGTGTGCTTACCCTGGGGGTGTGAGTTTACCCTGGGGGTGTTTACCCGGGGGGGGTTACCCTGTGGTGTGTGTGTGTTTACTCCTATAGTGTGTGTGAGTCTTTACCCTATAGTGTATGTGTGTTTACCCGTATAGTGTGTGAGTGTTTACCCTATAGTGTGTGAGTGTTTACCCTGTGGTGAGTGTAGTGTGTGTGAGTGTTTACCCTGTGGTGTGTGTGTGAGTGTTTACCCTGTGGGTGTGTGTGTTTACCCTATAGTGTGTGAGTGTTTACCTGTGGTGGTGTGTTTACCATGGGGTGCACAGTGTGGTGTATCCTGTCTGTGGGACGCTCCAGGGGCTCCACTCGGCACGCCCCTCCCCTGGGCACACACCCTGAACAGATGATCAGTGTGGGGGTCCAGGTGTAGGACCAGGAACTCCTGCTCCGGCCCGATGTAGGTGTCCTCGTACTGACCTGAAGGGGAAGATACCAAGGTTAGGACCATCAACTACCATTAACAAAGCACTATTCTACTAGAACGTACTAGTCATATTATAAAGTACTAGTCATATTATAAAGTACTAGTCATATTATAAAGTACTATTCATATTATAAAGTACTATTCATATTATAAAGTACTATTCATATGATAAAGTACTAGTCATATGATAAAGTACTAGTCATATGATAAAGTGCTATTCATATGATAAAGTGCTATTCATATGATAAAGTACTATTCATATGATAAAGTACTAGTCATATGATAAAGTATGATTCATATAAAGTACTATTCATATGATAAAGTACTATTCGTATGATAAAGTATTATTCATACAAAGTACTATTCATATGATAAAGTACTAGTCATATGATAAAGTACTAGTCATATGATAAAGTACTAGTCATATGATAAAGTACTATTCATATGATAAAGTATTATTCATATAAAGTACTAGTCATATGATAAAGTACTAGTCATATGATAAAGTACTATTCATATGATAAAGTACTATTCAATTCAAACATATTATTCATATTATAATGTACCATTCATATAATTACATTTTATAATATATTTCACGTTATAATATGATATAGTATTAGTATTATTAAGCTCTATTAATAAAGTAGTACTAATATGTAATTCTGTGGTTAGGACAACATATCCACAGGCGCAAACAGATTCATGGGATCAGG